>NC_051162.1:89705995-89833495 GCF_013339745.2 Dermacentor silvarum
TTGCGCACATATCGGTGGCAAACGCACGCCGAGGTTAGTGAAGGAATTCGAGTGTGTGAAGCAGTTGAGTCTCGCCGCTTAATTAGCAGACAGGCGCCAAAGCTGTTGCGAACGAAGGCGTCGGTTAACCGGCATTGCGCCCAACAACCCGGGAGGACCACCTCAAGGACGACTGGCTGCGTTTCGGTGTGGTTTCAGGGAAATGAGGGAACCTTTCGCCCTGCAAACGTGTGAAGGCAACCAAGCCGCCCTTCCGACGACGATTCGTTGTGTTTGACGACGTCTTCTGGGAAACAATGATGCCTTTCGCCCCCGCAAAATGTGCACGCGATTAAGCGAGCATACAGGGTCCGAAGCGACTGTTTCCCTACGGGAAAAAAATGCGTCCCGTCTTGTGCCCAAGGGTAGACTGGTGAGCCGGAGACTCCGAACATATTTAGGGCCTTGCCGGCCCGTAGTTAAGATAGCGCAGTCGACACTGTTGCTCGAGATCTGCTCAAAGTCTTCGGCCTCTTAGCAGACCGGCGAGAACTCCCGTCAGCTGTAGGCGCACCTGAGTGATGAAGTGTTTTGTGCCAGGATGCCCTAATCGAACAGAAAATCGGCGCGATGGCCTGTCCTTCCATAGGTAAGCACAATGAACGTTTCTTTTATTTATGAAAATGGAACTGCAATATTCGCGATCGTTAGTGACTACGTGCTCGTGTGAATAATAACTGACGAAATAGTGGTGCAATACTATTCAAGCCATTTTTCTGTGCAACATTGTCATCATTCCCACTAAGTGTTAAACATTTATTTCTCTATAAAGTACTTTTATCAGCTAGCATACACTCCTAAAAAGGTACGATGTGAAACTATTTATTGTCGAAGAATTACATTTCCTGCTATAAAAATTATTATTGACTGAATTTTGTATCATCAAGTAATCGACAGCGCCAGAATATACACGGGACCAAACGACGAGTAACGAGACAGACACAGGGCGCACTAACAACTGAAGGTTTATTCACAAAAAGCGCAGAATATGTATACTGGCTGAACATGAATAAACACAAAAAGGAAACTGTCACTTGCATCACATGGCCAAGCCTACTGCGCGCGAAATGGGTATCTAGTAAGGAATCTGATATCCTTATCCGAGAGTATGACGGAGGGCATACTAACACAGGACTCATCCAGCTTTTTTATTTCCAGGGCTTCAACAATCTCCCTTGTTAGTCTGTCTGCTGATTTGAACATGATGCTGGTATTTTCCATTAAAGCAGCGCAGCCGCAGTCCCTACAATGAATGCCTAGATGTCCTGATATTGTCTTTGTTGTGTTGTACTTATGTTCTTTCAATCTATCATTTAGACACCTTCCCGTTTGGCCTATGTAAGATGCACCGCAATTCAAAGGAATTGAATAGACCACCTCAAGTATTTTGTATGTATTTCTTGTGGCTGAAAACAATCAATATTGCAATAAACCTAATTAATTGAAGAAACCATGAAAGATTAGTCTTCACATAACATACCAAGTTTTGCAATAGTCGCCAAGAACAATAATTTTGCAGATAATATTCCGCTCGTAGTAACTCGGCTTGCGAGTGCAAAGTTCTAACATCATGTTGCAAAGTTCAATCACTCCCCATGTTGAGGCTAAATATCATTTTCTTTTTTTTTCAGAAGATATGATGTTGGTTGACATACAGTTGAGATGAAATAACACAGTTTTACTTTAAATTACAGGAGTGAACATCATTTTCATTCATTTATTAGTCGTACCCTGAAGGCCTGGAGGCATTACAGAGGGGGCATTACGTTACATTATGTATGTGTTACAGCTATATCTTTGATATTTTTGTGTGAAACATGCGCTGCAAAGTTAGTACAGCTCCATTTTCCCCGAGATTCAATTAGCTGTATGTGTATTTTACAAGCACACTTAGATCAAAGATAGTTTTCTGCACAAGGGGATGCGGTGTGTAGGGAAAGCATGCACAGATCATGCGAGGTCTTTTCCATGACTCTGCAAAGGTTGCGTAAATGCATTCCACAGCAAATGTTATTGTTGGACCTTAAAAATATCTGGTGGGTTATTCTTTAACTGCAGACGCTTGCAAAGGACGATGCCACAGCAATGAGCCAACCTTAAAGTGAAGCAGCTACATCCACGGGAACATAACAGCATCAAATTGAGCCAGTCAGTTGATGCACAGCTGTACGCAGCCATAATGCATGTTTCCAGTTTTATCATACCTTTTTCATGACTGTGGTAGATGTCCCCCACCATTCCTGCAGTGAAATATGCTTTTCTTATATTCAGGCAGGTCTCTCTCAAGCCACAATGGATATGGACATCTCTGAGGGCTTGTCTGATTGATGTGCTAGCAGAGGGTACTGCTACATCTGCTAGCGCGTCCTTGACTGATTCAGACATCGCGGATGAGCCTTCCGAAATCCAACATGTCCTGGCATGTTTGATTGTCGAAATGATCACAGAGCTTGCTTAAGACATTTTCTCACATGTGTGCCTTGGTTCATTCATGTTCTGATCTGCTTTGCAAAAATCTGGTGTTTCCCTGTAATATATTTTTTGGATTTCACCTTTAAAGTAATTATTTAGGTTCAAAAATGCATATGAGACTGTCATACAGCTTTTTTGTAAGATTTTTTGACAGATTTAAAAGATCTATTAGTAATGCTCAGAATGAAGAGAAAGATAGAGCTGTTCAACCTATCATTGGCTACATTACAGCCCTTTTTTGACACAGGTGACAAGCATACTGCGTTCAGATTTCATTGTTAACACTGGCAAAAGCAAGTGCTAATGAATGAAAGCCATATATGCTACATCATAATCTCATTTTAGTCAATCTAGGATAAGTACAAGATCAGGAAAATAAAACAAACTGCAGCAAAGCATTGTTATGTAAGATGAAGAACCACTTTTTTTTTCAGTAAAGTTGGAATAAGGAAAACACACTCCTTCTCTGAATTATACTTCAGCCATGTCCTCTCATTACACACATAATTAACACCCTTGCCAGGCTCCAACATTTACAACAGTAATAAAATTTATAACATGCCAACTGTGCTGGTAAGCTTTATCAACGTTTTTTGGGACAGTAGATAAAAAAATACAGTATATAGCCACAGCCACTGATCTCCCTAACAATGTCCTGCTTGCTGGTCATTATTGTGCTTAAATTTTAAATGAAGCCAATGGTGTCGCTATTAGTCCCGGGCTTTAGCTTCAACTGTGCATCTGGCGTTTTGCTTGCACGGTCAGCAATTTCAAGTTATGTTGCAGTAAGCAATCCCTCCTCATTGCACTTGGTGTATTTTGTCCAGTCTCCCAGTCCAAGGCCCTCCAGGACGCTCAAGGGTGAAGCTTCTGCAGCACTGCCTACACACAACCCAGCGACAATTCGAACTGCAAGGCATATTATGGTGAGGATAATACTCGACCACTACAATTTTTACATGCTTGTTTCTTTAGGTAGCTGCAAGTGAAGTGGCATATATTTTCGTAGCAACTGTTTAATAGCTCAAGCATAATAAATGTCACTCAGTGAACTGCACTGGGACACTAACATTAATGATGATGGCAACCATCTAATTATATACTGAAACATTTATATTCGTCCGCAGCGGTATGAGTTTCCTCAGGGTTTGCATTAAACACCAATTATCTGCCAATAATCTTTTTGCAATTTTTCTTTTCTATTCAAATGAAACAATAACTAGAAGACCAACAGGTTTTTCACAATTTTCTATGCTCTTTATATCTTCGATCGGTCACAATGAGCCGTGATATATGAGCTAAGTATATTTTGCCCACTCAAACTAAAAGGCTTCTGTAAAACATCTCTCATTGAACTATGCTACATTGGCCTCTTCTGTGTTGTTTTGTACTTCTACCTTTCCTGCCTGGGCCCAGATGGGCCTGCAATATGTAGCAAATAAATAAAGGAACAAAATTAGGTGGTACTAGCAAGCTCGTGTGGATGGCAGTTTTATGCCCCCCCCCCCCAGTTTTTAAGTTCATAAAAGTGTAAATGGAAACCGTCGTGAGCAATGTAATTACCTAAAATTAAGCATTATATTCTTCATAGCTTGCACAAGAGTGTATGCCACAACAATTAACTTGTTCTGCGTAAGTGCTTTGTGTCATGTTGGTCGCTCATGCACCTGTTACAGCGTGTGATATTTTGCAGTCACAGCCAGCAGAAGACGCACCTCAAAAGGCCTTTCTGAGGCATGAAGTATGGCGTTACACAATTACAAACTGCGACCAAGAAGAAGATGAAGACTCTACGGCAATCCCATCAACAGCTTTTTCAAAAGGTTGCTCATCTCGAAAATGTCATAGAAGATTTATCTGACAATCGCATTCTAGGAAATGAGGATGTCGCCATATTGCAGAGTCTTGGTGGGGCAAAAAAAGACTTGCTCATGCGTCAACTGCCACATAAGTCTGGTGCCAGCAAATCCACCCGCTTAATCGCCAGAGCTCAGGCCATTTGCACTGACTTTGCATTTTTATTTCCCTAGAGCATACAGATATGTACGAGCTGTTTTCAACACATGCCTCCCGCATCCAAAGACACTGTGTAAATGATATCAATCCATTGATAGGGCTGCTGACTTTTCAAAAGAGGCAATGACTGCATTGGCTATCAAGGTAAAGCACGGCTCTCCACATTATGCAATCTGGTTGTGGATGAGATGGCCATTCAGAGAAGTAGTGTGGAATGGGAAAAGCTTCCATGGATATGTTGACATGGGCATTGATGTCAATGATGACAGCTTTCCAGTTGCCAAAGATGCATTTGTTTTAATGCTTGTTGCAATCAATGGCAGATGGAAGCTGCCAATTGGCTACTTTCTAGTGCATGGCATTGGTGGTGAGCAGAGGCGCAATTTGGTGCTGCAAGCTGCTAGCTTCACTGACGAAAAAGGTGCACACATTGAGTTTGACCTGCGATGGCGCTGCAGCGAATTTGTCATTGCTGCACAGCCTTGGCTGCAAGATGGACCTGACTGAGCTGGATGCTTCTTTTCCACATCCAGTGACAAAAAAAGCTTTTCTTTGCCATGTTGGATCTCTGTCACATGTTGAAGCTACTGCGGCACACCCTGTTTGATAAAAAGGCCATTGTGATACGAACAAACAGTTCACATTGTTGAAACACATTGATGAGCTGCATGAAATCCAGTACACAGAGGGCCTACATTTGGCAAACAAACTTACACAAGCACATATTACCTGGAAAAACCAGCCCATGAAAGTCTCATTGTTGGCTCAAACGTTTAGTCAATCAGTAGCAGATGCTCTTAGCGACTGCAGAGCTCAAAAAATTCAAAATTTTCAAATTCCTTGCCAACAGAAGAGTTTATCAGACATGTCAACAACGCATTTCACATTT
Source organism: Dermacentor silvarum (assembly GCF_013339745.2). NCBI lineage: Eukaryota > Metazoa > Arthropoda > Arachnida > Ixodida > Ixodidae > Dermacentor > Dermacentor silvarum. The sequence goes on from NC_051162.1 coordinate 89,711,412, forward strand.
TAAATTCAAGACATCCAAGGCAAGAATAGAAAGGACCGCTGTGTCCTGAAAATGTGGCTCCTGTCACTGCGTATGTCAAAGAACTTATGGCCTACTTTTGCTCGCTTAGGGAGTCTGCAGCTGGTAAACTAATGACAGGGACCAACCAAAAGACAGGCTTCATTCGTTTGTGATGTGCTTAGACAACCGTCTATACAACCACTTGGTTAAGAAAATGGCCTATTGGCATATCTTCCGACTTCCAAGCTCAGTCAGGAACCACCTTGAGTTACTTTTTTGCTGCAATAAAATCATTTGGGGGCTGCAATGACAACCAAACAGCAAAGCAGTTTGCAGCAGCATTGAAGCGTCTGATACTGCGCAATGAGGTCAAGGATATTGATGGCGGAAATTTCTTTCTATTGGAACACATCGAAATTCTCTTTGTACGCTCCTCTGAAAAAACCATACTCCATCGATGTAATTAACCTCACTGCCCCTCAGAGAAGCCCTGCAGCCAGTGAACCACTCACAGAAGCAATTTTACAAGATCATGGTCACTCTGTTGACCCAGGCAGGGTGTCTGAGCTTGGGTGTCTGCGACTCGCAGTACAGGAAGAATTGCTACACAAGTTTTCTCGTGGGTGAATTATGTTCATGATGGCCCACACAATTAATTCCTTCATCCATCAACTTCAGCTGTCCCACCAGGTTTTATGTTAAGGTATTTGTTTTTTGAGTTACTTTGTAAAGTGCATATATTGTTCAAGAGCGTTGTATGCAAATGTCAAACTTTTATAGAGGGAAAATGTGATACCTTATTGTAAATTGTGCAAGTACATGTTTGTTGTCTTGCTGAACGTTGTAGCTTGAATCACCTGCATGCAAATTATGCTTAAACAATTGTTCTGTTCAGCCCAAGCTAAACAGTGTGGACAGTGACGGTAGGTTAGCTGGCCTACCTTTCACTAGAGCAAACTTTGTGATGACATGGACATGCTGTGAATGCTCTCAATGGATTATGTGTGAGCTAGGTATACGCTTGAGGATGACAATGTTTTTTAATGTTTATCCTGTATGTCTTTTACCTGACCTTTGTGGAAATTTGCCACTGCCACCTGGAATATCGTTTGTGTTACAATTTTTTTTAATAATTTAATGTGCTCACTGTGTTCACTTGCTTTACAATAGCCTTTTATGATACCAGATTCACTGTAACCACAAACATTTGGTGTATACCACTCAATGAGTGTTTTAAATGCCGTGAAAAATTCATTCATTTGAGGTTCACAACGTAATAGAGCCGTCGCGTCCTAATTTTGCGGCGTGTTGGCTCAGCTTCGACGGTGCTAACTTTTTTGTAGGTATGTGATACAACATAAGCTTTGTTGTACATTTTACTTGCAGCAAAATGCATTGTATTTTAATGTTGACATACTTACTTTGTGAGTCTGACTTCGCATCAATTGTTTCAACTTTGACTTTGTGAACTACCACTCTTTTTTTAAATTCTGCATATGTATTGCTTACTTTTCTGACAAGCAGAATCACCGAAGCCTTTCGATATTTGTGAGGACAGCGCAGATATAAATATTATACAATTATAGCCCTGTATTGAAGGCGTTGCATACAAGGCATTGTAAGCAAAACTGCAGCTACATTCAAGGACAGCTGATCCCATTGACCAGTTTTATTAAAGGTATCAATACTACGTGTGATATAGTTTACTTTGTATAACATTATTATACAAATGCCTTGTGGCATACAAGTATGCTAATACTGATACCGAAGAGCAGTGGCAGAATAAGTTTTCCTACTTGCTGTTTATAATTTTCTTTTGTGTATTATCTTTGCAATGTACTTCATTTAAATTATAAATGTGGCTTCCTTCTGTATTTGTGTGAAATCTTCTGGCTTCTATAGGTGCAATAAGCACTGAATAAAGAATGAACAATTACTGTTGTCATAAAAATGTGCTTTCCATAGTACAAGTACACCAGCAACACAATGAATCCACAAGTGCAAATGAATGCTGCCATTTTTCCCTTGCCGCTATGTATGCCGTTTTCATGCCGTTTAATTCACACTAGCAGAGGAAGAAGGGTCCCCCTGGCAGTGTTTGATTCTAGGACATAATTATGCTGTGGGGCTATACTCGCATTCGGAAACAGCTGAATAAACTGTAGATAATGCACAAATTCCGTCCATTTGCTTTATTATATAACGAAAATGGATCCCCGAGGCGCGTCTCAACAGCGTCGTCGCACCACACAATCTTTCAAAATAGTACACGTAAATCTGAATAAACGGCGATCACTTCGGCGTTTAGAATGCAGGCTAATGCTATTTATTTCTCTCAAAATGAAACACGCCCACCAGAGCCTTTTATTAAGCGAAAATGCGACAAAAAGTGTCCTTCAACACATCTCGTTTCTTCCTAGGTGCAAGACAGCGCGAAAAAAATTATTTCTCTCAAAATAAAACACGCAGACCAGCCTTTTATTAAGCGAAAATGCGACAAAAAAAGGTGTCCCTCAAAACATCCCGTTTCTTTCTAGGTGCAAGACAGCGGGACGAAAAATTTGCAAGATAATACGCACCACAGCTTAAGGTGCACAATGGCTGATTTGACGAAACTTCAGTACGTAGGAAAAATAGACCACACTCGGGCGTCTGGACGGGTTTCGAGCCTGGCAACTCCACTAACCGCGGTGGTAAGCGCAAGTGACGTCTTGAAAATTTTCTGTCTTCATGAGTCAGACGCCCCAGTCTTGCTCCACGTTTCAAGGCACCGCATTTGAAGCGAAGAACGACGCGCGCAGTAGCAGAAAACCACCACCCGCATACGGGCCTCCAAGCCTGTGACGGCAGGCGCCACTAAAAGTTACCACGTACCAAACATTTAAGAATGTTCCGGCAACCTTGAGGGCCTATTCCGCCCCAGAAGGCACCGCGCACGGGGCCCCTGAGAGAGGGAGGGGTGGCTTCAGAGGAGGTTGGCTTGCCGAGGCTAGCGGAATCACGTGACGCTCCCTCCTAGTATTTTTTACCTCCATGCTCGGCGCGGAGACTGCGGCACTTTTGTGTCGCCACGGCGGTCACGCGGAGCTATATATCCCGCGGGCGCAGTGATGTCACGGCTTAGCTCTGCCTCTGCGCAGACGCGGCAACCATTCTGCAAGGCGCGGTGACGTCTTTGCTCGGCAAAGCTAAGGCGAAGCGATGCGGCGCGCGCTATGACGTCACGGCTCACGCAGCTGTAGTGAGGCTCGGCGCAGTCGGCGCAGCTGGGGCGAAGCGTTGCTAGGCGACGCATGCTAACGTCATCGCCAGGCGGAGGTTTTGCGGCGTACACTCGATGGACCCGCCTCGAGCTTAAACAGCTTCGCTAGTTCACAGGCGTATGTGCCATTGCGCTTGGACCCTTTCTGCGCACCTCCAGGATCGGCCCACATTTGGGGCGTACACCACCGGACTACCTCCAGCTTAAACAGCTTCGCTGTTAAAACACCAGTCACAGTTCCTGAGTTAATTAATGGCATGTAACACCGTACTCGTGATAAAATGTTTCCACTGCAATAGCTGCTTTTACGTCTGCGTTTCGAAAAGGTGGTAGTTTGCAGATTGAACTTTTCACTGCTCGTTCGTTGTGAAGCTGCCATTTTCGTTGGGTGTAACTTCGTCACCTTACGATCCAGGAGGAAGCCTTTGGTCTGCTTTCCTTGTGCCATATTGCGCCTTGCCCATGACACGACGCTCTGACATCCATGCAAAGGCTTCAATGAAACATTCATCCATTCATTTATTTATTCCCTTTGTCTACTGCTTTCCATTACCTGCCGTGGTTGCTCAGTGGCTATGGTGTTGGGCTGCTGAGCACGAGGTCGCGGGATCGTATCCCGGCCACGGCGGCCGCATTTCGATGGGGGCGAAATGCGAAAACACCCGTGTACTTAGATTTAGGTGCACGTTAAAGAACCCCAGGTGGTCCAAATTTCCGGAGTCCCCCACTACGGCGTGCCTCATAATCAGAACTGGTTTTGGCACGTAAAACCCCGTAATAAAAAAAAACTGCTTTCCATTATGCCTTTCATCAACACTGCCCCGCACTGCTTCTCAACGACATTATTTTCGGGTGAAAATGGACAAATAACAAATGAGATTACAGGGTTTTACGAGTCAGTACAACGATCTGATTATGAAGCACGCCGTAGTGAGGAACTGCGGAATGATTTTCGCCGTCTAGGGTTGCTTAACGTACACGGTGCACGAGCCTTTTCTTTTGCTTTTTTTTTCTTGCATTTGTCCCCCATCTAAATGCATCTGCCGTGTTCAGGAATCGACCGCACGACATCGTGCTAAGCAGCGCAAGCCGTTAGGCCACCACGGCGGCTTCCGGTGAAAATACCTAACGACCACTTGTACATGTTGCTGGGCTAGTCGGTTCACATTGCTCAGTAGACCATAAAAAAAGTATGGTTTCTTAGCGCAAACCAGGAAGGACGGAAGGGGACAAGGGCGCTCCCTTTGTCCCCTTCTGTCCTTGCTTGTGTGCGCTAAGCGACCATTATTTTTCATGGTCTATTGACCATTCGTATGGGTATGAGAGGTACAAGTTTTAATGATATGCCGGAGATGTTAGTTTGATTGACCGCCTGGCATGCTACTCCAGGTGCGGGATGATATACTCGTATTATGACATACACACCGATCACATAAACATACACACACCACCTACAGTCCCACGCACACACGCATTCACAATAGGCCCCAGGGCGCGGGATCAAATCCCGGCCGTGACGGCCGCCTCCCAGGGGGGGGGGGGGGGGCGTAGGGGGGGATTGCAATAACGCCGGTGTAACGTCCATTCGGTGCACGTTAAATAAACCCAGGTGGCCCAGAATATTCCGAAGCCCCTCCCCCCCTTCCGGAGAGCCTCATTATCATATGGTAGTTCAGGCACGCAAAACCCAGCATTTTTTTCATCGATAGATATATTTAAAAAGTGCCGTTCAGCTTTGTGGCCTTTAGGAACATCACCAGCACTGATGTTCTTGCTACTGTGTTCTTGTTACACGAGCACCAAGTGCTGGTGTAAATTTTCGGCAGCGGTATAACGGTGAACAAGCTGTGTAACTGTTCTACTTCACCAGCAGCAAAGTAGAATACACTTCGTTACTGAAATATTAGTCCTGTGTTTTTTCTGGCAAAGCTCTGTGCCCCTAGCTGGTGCCACCCATCTGCCACCCATCTTCCGCTCACCCGGCAATCCGTCCAATGCCCCTGCGCATACCGGAAAACAGGACACGCTAAAACTCTCTAATATATGGGTTTAGCGTTTTCGGTATTTGGGTAAGTGCAAGCGGATTGAGCGTTTTACTGGACGAGCGGAGGCGCGAACATGAATTGCCTGCACGGTGCAGTCACCTGGTGGCGCAGAGCTATCCACCTGACAAATACAGCTAAAATTGCTCTAACAAAGTCTGTTTTACTTTGCTCGTGGTGTAAATTTTCGTCAGCAACACGAGTAGGCCGCTGCCGAAAGTTTACATAAGCAGCGACCTAAATAACTTGTTTATTGCAATTTTAGCTGGGTTTGTCTGGTTGATCGAGCATCTGTTCCCTCTGGTGGCTGCACCGTGCAGAACAACGGAGCGGCGGGCGAAGAGGCACTCGAGTCACCGTCGGCCGTTCACGTTTGCGCCTCCGCTCATCTGGTAAAACGCCCAGTCCGTTTGCGTTTACCCAAATGCCGGACCCGCTAAAACTCTCCAATGTTGGGGAATGCCGAAATGTAGTTTGCGCTGTGCGTGACGTTCTCATCAACTTGCCTTCTCCTTGTGTTCAGGCAGCATTGAGAGGAATACCAAGACAGTGGTAGCTCCCTGCGAAGTCGCCAGCAGGCCCAGCTTAGAGGGTGCTTTCACATCCAAGCTGCAGTCGGCCATGGCCGGTAGGTCGTTCCTGCCAATCTCCTCGAAACTGCGTTAAGAGTGCGTCGCGCGATGTTATTCAAAATCTCGCCTACATCTGCACCACAGATGTAAGTAGTCTTTCCGATTAGATTTGTGGCTCTCCAGCGTGAAAAACGTTTCACGGATGCCGTAAGAAACGACCTATTTCGTTCTATGAAATGAAAATCACAGTGGCTTTCCGCACTTAAATTATCGGTACTAATAAGCGTTATGTAGCATAACAGCATACAGACAAGGCTCCTGTAATCGGTGAATATACTGGAACCTTTCATTATTTCATGTTAACAAAAAAAAAGCCAAGATAAAACGCAATCAGTATGTCATGAGAATATGTCGACATACAGTTTCAATAGAAATGAAGTCGATATAGCTCATGCAATGCAAAGACGTAAAAAAAAAAGTGCGCTGAAAAGGGCTAAGGACCATGCACCATGCAAATCGTCACGTTGGTGTAGCGACAGTGAAAAAAACACATAATGCCAAAAAGAATCACTCTTTACAGGGTCAACTTGTCTCCCCCTCCCCCCCGCACCAGCATGATGACTTCCGTTGCTTCAGGAGTAGCCGTGGACAGGGAAGCCATCCTGGAGAACGACCGTACGTGAAATCAGCCTCGCTAGGGAACTTTTTCGATTTCAAAGAGTATAAGCGCAGGTAATAGTGGCGAATATATGTAAGCCAGAGGCTGTATCACGGCACGTATGGCGACTGCACGGCAGCCATTATGCACCATTTGGCTCGCTGACTGGTCGTCTAGAGGCTACGTTTTTTTTTTAAATTGAAGCCGTGAAACGGAAGCATTGCACAAAGCATTTCCGCGCTCTCCGGTTTTTTCAGCTATATTGCAATATTAGCGCTTAAGAAAATTATTGGTAGCGAGCAAAAACCACGGCAATGCATCTGTAATTTCGCCAACATGTGATGGCGTTCTGAGAACGCCGCCATGTCTGGCAGACATGTCAGCTTGTCATTTTGGCTGAAAGAATATCACGGGATTAGCCTTACGGGTAGAAACTTCTACAGGCATACTAACTCAATGAACAAGCATTGTGTCACGCGCACACAGGCAAACATGAACCCATCTTACTCGATGACCGCAGAAACTCACCGTCAAAACGCTGGAGTGAGGTAGCGCGGCTGCGAGCGAATTGACCTACGTGCTGCGTTTCGCATCAACGCGAACTAAGCCATGAAAACACAGCGCACGATGGACTGTGTCCTCGACGCAGATGGCTTTCAAGATACAGTGGCCTTGCGCCGTATCTTGAAGCCTTGCCGCGCGGGCCCTCCGCGGGGAGGATAGGGAAAAGGGGGGGGGGGGGGGGGGGGGGGGCGTTTTACTCCGGGCGGCCGCGCGTACCCGCGCGGGCCGCTGTATCTTGAAAGCCATCTGCGTTGGAAACACAGTCCGCCATGCGCTGTGTTTTAGCGGTCGCCTGGAGCAGAATGCCCCTCCCCCCCTCCCCTCACGCACCGGTCTCCCCTCGAAGCATTGCGCGCGACGGAAGAAGGCGCGCTTCCTTCCCGCTTCCCCCTTTGCGTGCGCGAAAATGAGCCGTGAATGCCGGCTCATCCTCGCACGCTTTCATACGCACATAAAGCGTACGGCGCGCGGCGACGATTTTATTGCCGCTAGACTTTATACGGAACCTCACGACGACTGCGACAACTACGGCGACGGCAGAAATGCGCCTGGAGTGTCCATATAATTGCCATCGCAATAAAAAGTATATATTGATTTGAAGTTTAGACCAATTTAGGCCCATATAAAGCGTAATAAACGAAGTACGAAAGTGAATTCACTCGCTGCTGCGGGCCCTATCTTGAAAGCGATCGTCTTAAGAACGTGATGGACGGACGGAGGGACGGACTGACGGATGGTTTTCCTCGTTGAGTAAGCATAGAAATGCTTACGCATTTGAAAGTACTCGCCTCCACTTCCAGAATGCAGGGTCATTCGTGGTCAGGGTCACGTGATAGTTAGACTGCGGCACGCCCCTAGTGTTTAATAACCAGACGTCGTAGCCAGCGTCTGCAAGAAGGAAACCTGGAAGGAGGAGAAATCAGCTGTGCGACGGACAACTTATTGTATGCGACGATGCAGTAACATTGTTGTGAAGAACCGTTGTCAAATTTAGAGATATTTTTTCTGTAAATACGCCAGCTGATTACGTTGGATCATTTCCATGACGTCACAGTTGAGAAAGACTTCCTTCAATATCGGCCTTTCTCGGAAAACATTTTCTTACGCGGAGGCACCATGGGCATGCAAGTACAGTGAGCTTTTGTGGGAGAAGCTCATATTAAATTCTCAAATTGTCATTAATTATAGTTTATGGTAATATCCTCCTCAAGATCAATAGTATGAACATTGGGATTCAGTGTGATGAGAAGTGTAGAAATGTGAGGCCCATGAGCTTCTTCAAAGAAATCGCCCCGTGTTAGCACTAATGCGTTCCTGATGCGTCGTGAAAAAAAAATTATTTCACAACACGCGCTTTTCACTTTGAAGTTGTCATCTCACGATTATGTCTAACAGTGTCACCTAGTTTATTTTGTATAATGCATATAAACCATTTATCAAGCGACCCGTAAGCTCTCGCGCAATTATTTGGCAGCCGTGCAGCTAGAATATGTGAATGCTTGCCAGTGCTTCATTAATAACGCACAGAGACAGTAACTCGTCGCTACACTGGTAGAATCCGACAACCGAACGATGAGATAGATGACAACACTTCAACGCCCACCTCACTGCTTATCAGCTCACGAAGCTTTCAAAGCACTGCTCTGTATTCTGCCATCGTTTGGCCTATGTGAACATGCGAGATGCATTGTGTTTTTATTATTTGTGTGCAAGTGTCTGCCGAAATCTGGCGTTAGGTGCATGCGCTTCTATTCTCGCAATAATTCAGAGAGCCTTCCTTTTGTTACATTTTTCGGTTATTCATATGCTGGTTTCATGGGTTTTATATCAATTTTCTGACTAATTAAACAGTGTATTTCTATTTCAGTAGATTTTCTAACCTATCTTTATTTATTTATTGGGAGGATGTTGGTATAGTCGGCCCGTCTAGTGGACCAAGTTTATTGATAGCTAATACTAACGAAGGAGAACAAGAAATATGAGCGGGGTAGGGGATGCGGCGCCAAAATTTGGATCACTCCCCAGCCGAAAGAGATGCCACTATGCAACTGCTTAAAACCCTATAACCTAACATACCAGAAGCACAAAAAATGTTTTTCGGTGTGCTTAAAGGAAAGGAAACACTTCGTATGTTTCAATTGACTAATTCTGCCTCTTTTTCTTTGGAAGATAAATGCGTTTTAGAAAAATAATGTGCACCGACCATTTTTTTTATTTCGCGCTCGAACAACTGCCCCCATGACGTCAGGGAGTCGTGAAGGTTGTGATTGCATTTCCGTATATTTAAGGTCCCGGCAGTGAAGGAAAGCTGGTGCGGAACCGGTCACACGGTGCTTATGCTATGACATCCCAGGAAACAGGGGCGAAAACTTCGAGGTGACCTTGCCATTTTTCTCTTACGTTGTTTCTGGTAATGACCTTCTGTACAGCTTATAGCGGTTCTGCGAGCGGTGCTCTGATGACGTCGGCTAAAGAACTCACCTTTGTCATCTGCTATGGATGCTCTGGCTAGAATGCCTGAATTTTATTTCATTTGCTTTCCCTGTCCCGGACGTACGTGCTCGTCTAGCATGGCGCAATCCTATTACAGCCTGTATCTTTTTTTTTCTAATGCTAATTTTGAAAATGTCAGTATTAGGAGGCCTGTGACCTACCTATTTTTTATATGTCTTCCGTCAAACAACAGTTGTTGCAGTGAGGGAGACGATCGCGTAACCCAGCCACAAAATGTGTAGGCAAGTGAGCAAGCTAGAGTTAAAGCAGCTTGAAACTGAAGTAATGTGTTACGAATCATTGCAGGATGCCGCGTTGACTAAGCCGCCGCATAACTGAATGCAAATTTTACATTTCGCTCATAGCTCCACGCACTTCTTCCGTCTTAATTAAAGCTATTGTTGACGAGAAAATCTCATAAGTTCAACCTGAAGCGGTTACACATGATCCAAATTAATCCGGAGAGCCCCACTGCGGGTGCTTGATGATGACAGCATGGTTTTGGCACGTAAAACATTTTTTTTCATGTAATCATTCCTGTGTTAGGCTCAGGTTCAAAAAACATAAAACCAGTCGCAACGCATCACTCTGGCAGCGTATGAATGAAAATATCGAACTGATATATATATATATATATATATATATATATATATATATATATAGAACAAACTGTTCTCAGGCCGCAAGGGGTAGCCCGTACAATCTTATAATGATGAATGAGGATAATGATACGCTGTTGTGGCGCGCGTACCTTTCCTTGTCCACGTGCCGTTGACGCTTCACTTACTCACTTCGTCAGGTGCCCTCACAAGCCTAACCTACTATATTTTATTGCTTTAGTTTCAAAATGCATCAGATGCGCTCACAAAAATATATGCACCAGTCATGTGGCCGAGGTTATCGTTTGCTTTAGGTGCACTATAACACTCATTCCCATTGTTTTTGGACAAATTCGCATCGTTTTTTGAACAAATCTCACTCGTGAACTCGGCAGTGCCCAAGGCAAGGGTGAAGGAAGAACTTTAGCTTTGTAAAGAGCCCGTGAGACCGAGCAAAAGTGTTTGAGCATCCAGGAGCGTCCAGATACTTGAATGGCCGAGTGGTCGTTGCTCCTTGGGCTGTCGATGATTCCGGGATGACCTTGCGCAAAACGCGGCCGAGTCTCGAAGCATAAACTCGCAAAAACTTCGCCGAACCGAGATAAATCTAGGTGGGGTCGCCAACTAAGCTATTTGCCCAGTCTTCGCACCCTTAATGTGAAGCTGCCCCTATTTTTATACACCGATTTTTTTATCTATTAGCGTAGTGAACGAGTCATTCCTTCACTGCCGTTGAAAGGGGAGGTGGACATACTTTTTCACAAGTATTCAAAGTTCGAATAGAATTATTACAAAAATTTGTCTAACCTTCGATGAAGTAGTTTATATGGCAAATTCTGAGGCAGTATCATTTTAATACACTCATTATTTTTTATTTAATTTCGAAAAGAGCACCTCATTTGAGGTATTCGTAATTGAATTTCAACGCTCAATCAAGGCAATACCAATACCAATCACACTGGGGGCGCAGAAAGGACAGCTTTGTATTACTTCAGACGGAAATGCCTCGTGATGAAATGCGTGATGAAGTTTGAATGATGGCATGCATTGGCAAATACTGATACGACAAGTTGTGGCGGATGCCTGCCAGGCAACACGTGCCGTATCAGTACGTATGTGCCATGTCTGGCCGAGGAACTGCGTTTCGAGCTTCGTCACGCTTTTCATCACGGGGTGTTTCCGTATAATCCTGGTAATGACGCTGCCTCTTTCGCGCTACCGGCATGCCCGGATTGAGCGTTGAGATTCGATGATGAGTATCTCAAATTGGGTGTGATTTTCAAGAATTAAAAAATATGGGTGAAAACAAAATTTGAGTGCCTCCAAATTTGCCATATAAACACTGCCCCCAAGGTTATATATAATTAAATTGGTAATTGATAAATTTTCGCAAATGAGTCTTCTGAAACTTCCATTCTTCCCGCTAAAGTATGTCCGCCTCGCCTAGGAACTCCTCTGCAAGATCTCCACGTTCGCTACGTCCATAGCCTTTTTATAAAAAGTATGTATGTCGTAAAAAAAACACCATGAATAATGCCTCCTAGTGCGTATCTCTAAATTACACCAAATTCCTAATGCAGTAGCAATGAAATTTAACTCCGTTGAGTTTTTTATACTTGGGCTACCCCATTCTTGGGCAACTGGGACACTCCGGCTTATATAGCACGGAATTTGACCTATTAAATAGCCTATAGCCAGTTAGCACATCTCTGTTCCGCGTATTCACACAATAAATCATGATAGGTGCTGTCCAAATCTACGCGTTAGTGTTGGCGCCCTCCAACTAGAGATGCGAATGGTAAAGAGGCCCTGCAACGCCGTTGCAGGGCCTCCTTGAATAATATTCCGCTAAATAATTAAAAAATTTGACCCATACAAACCCAAGTTATCGGTCAGTGAAAATTCGAAATACAAGCAAATGAGAGCTTCATTCGAATTTTGACGGCTTCATAAGGCACGTTTGACGTTCCTCAGCGTTCCATGGCCTTCCCAGAGCCTCAGCGATTGCGGGGTCGGATCTCGGAGGCTCTGGCGTCGCGTTTATGGTTATAACAGCTTCCATGAGGCGGGAGCTGTTTGTCGCATATAAACAAAGCAATTTATATAAAGGAGTACCTATCTATAGGTTAGCGTAAGTGTTTGCTTGTATTAATAACATTTTACCCTACATAATGCGAATACGAGATTCAAAATTATGTCTGGCTTAAATGCTACATCAATCGGAGTAACATTAAGAGAAGCCTGTAATATGTAACTGCGGCAGTATCAAGTTCAAATCGCTTGAAAATATTGGGAAGAAAAGACAGGACACAACACGGGTGCGTACTTTACACAAGAGGTTTACTTGAAGCCGGTCGATTGAGGCACAGACACATGCACATTGATGACGCACTTACATGCCAAAAAAATGCCATACGCAGATACGAGTGTAGGTTTAAGAAATGGTACTGCGTCTAGACGCACACTCAAGCGTTCGTGGACGTGTAGTTTGAGACGAGGTTTATCATGGGGCGGTGGAGAATGTCAGTGGCATCGTAGCCGAAGATGAAGTCGAGGTGGCCGAAATCCGGATCCGGCATCACCTGCTTCAGGACGAGGACATCTTGTAGCCGCTCGGCTAGGTCGTCCACGTCTTGGGGATCGGCGAAAATGTCACCCTCGCCTTGAAAGATTGCGAAAGGGGCTCGGATCTTCTCCAGAGGATAAGCTGGCGGATCGGCCTACAAGAAGTACGTTTAAGCATTTTGACATTAGCATGCTGATCGGACAGGCACTTACAAGCACGTCACAAATCGATCCCAAGTCTTTACACCAGCTTTGTAGAAACCTCTCAAACTTTCTTTTATAGCAGGATACAAATTTAGAGGAGAGAAATGCGACTGAATGGGTGCCGGACAGTCTTTCCGATATTCAAATTGCCCGCGACAAATTAGTTTTCTTGCAGCTCCGCCTGCGATCTCGGAGGTGCTGTTTTGTGCATGGCCTCAGAGCATGCAGCCCAATCTCGGAAGCTATGTTATGTGATGCGCAACTGCATGTTTGTGTCGGTAGAAGCGCCATACTCCTGCCAGAACGAGCGCGCTGGCTTGTGCAACTGCCCCGTTTCCTAGGGGATATTCATACCACATTCTTAACGCGGGCCCCCAAGCCCGACGGCCCACCGCCCTCATGTTAATCTCCCGCCCCTACAAGGTTGCTGATTTACAGCACAGCATTGCATTTCCCAACGTTGAGGCTGGCGCGAGTACAGTGCAGTGCAGCGTATGATGCCTCGATATTGTGCTTCTGGGAGGCTAGGCACAGATCGAGGCACCCTAGTACAGCGTAATGTCCCTGTATATATACAGAAGCACTACATAAAGCGTACACAGGAACACTAGTGATGATGATCAAGATGATGTATAGACCTCCCCTTTGAAACGGGGCAGGTAACAAATAGTCACCTAGCCTGCGTGACTTAATCAGGTATGCTATACATGTTTTTCTTTAGCATTTCTGTATACTTTTCATTAATCTTTTTTTTCCTTCAATATCTACATTATAACTCTACCAATGACTAAGAGATCAAATCAGGTCGTATCAGTCTCTTCTCTGCTTTTTTCCCCACCAATACTCTAAACATATCTTGCTTATCTCGACTGCTGACCGGCTGGCGCTTCCGTCCACTTTAAACCCAAGCGATTCTGGAAGGTATACGTTACCTACTGTTCTCACTGGGTCAATCCCTTAACATTCCATTAGGACGTGTTGAACGGTTTCCGGATCATTGCTGCAGCATACGCATGCGTCATCTAGTTCCGAATATTTGCTCCGGTATGTTTTGATCCTAGCCATCTAGTGATGCTTACGTCAACTCGAGCATGCGGAGCATGGCTTCCAAGATATCGGAAGCCATGCGTGGAAGTACAACTGCAACGAGTTTATTCTATTTATCTGCTAGTGCAAAGGCGTCGACAGCCACAATGAATACCCTTTAGTGAACGTATTTATTTTCAGTTTTTGCCCCTGCGAGAATCGGCTTAGTGCGCACCCCGTTCAGAGACTCAGCTACCGTGTCAGTCAACCGCTCGAGCCTCGCAGGAACCTTGCCACAAACGTGGCTGCCGATCTCCCGCTTAGATAGTACGAGCTGGTACTAGTATATATTAGCACTACTAATAGGATTATTCAAGTACTATTTGTATTAGCCGACATTCGTATTAGCCGACGGATTAACTGCATAGTCTATTCATTGACTTGAGCGCGTACCTGTCCATATTTGGCCATGTTCTCCTCCTTCCCGTAATCAAATCTAATAAGGTTCTTGGCCCGGAACACCTGAAAGAAACAAAGAGCCAACATAAATAAATAAAGCTGCCAGTGAGGAAAGGCCTGATTTTCCAGTGAGCCCGAATTCAAGTGACTAGATTTTTTTTTTCTTGCACTTCATTAAGGCTGCTGGCTGGGTTGAAGTGCTTCATGTATCACTCTCGCTGCAAACTTCGCCGCTTTCGAAAAAAAAATTGAAACACTGCAGATATCAAAAACTTCTCCCTAAGCATTAAGCTAAATTGTCTTCCACACTCGTAGAGAACGTTAAACATAAAGCACCACTTAGTGACAATTGTTTCACTATACCGTCAGCCGTCTTTCCCCGCTGAGATTGTACATACATAATGAAATGTCCAATGTGTCGCAGGTTATTTTATCCGAAGCTGGTTACACTACGCGCCATGAAGGAATGAATTGACCTCCCATCAAACATCACCATCGAAATAAGAATAAGCGCTGACACACGGGCAACACCTGACTTTTCTTTTAATGTGGCTGCTGCAAACTATTTGGCTATTGTTGTATAGTGATAGTTGTAGGGAGTTTTAGATACAGCGTGTCCAAGAATTTTTCCGTATCCAAAAACGTTAACTCGTTTTACCCTTGTTGCGTTCTTTTGAATGCCGAGTGGATTGCGTCCTTAACTTTGGGTCCGCTATTTCTAAAACCCCCTAATATTCAATTTGTCTTGCATTTATATTAACGGCTTCATGTTTAGTGTGTTTTTTTTTCTTTCCTTTTTTGTTTCGTTTTGTATTGAATGCGCCTTTGCTATTGCGTTAGAATTCCACTTTTGCTGTTATTTTGTGTCTGCTTGATTGTCCTGCGGTGGGGCTTTGCATGAACTTTCTGTCAAATTAAAAAAAAACTTTCCCTAAGTCAATGCTGTCGCATTGAGTGTCCTTGCATATGCTCTGAATTAAATATTAATATTTTATTTAGTGCTATGTTGTTTCATAGAATTAATAATTGAGTGAATAAAGTAAATGTACACAATATGCACTTTCTATCTTCGCACATTGTTCAAAGGCAGGAAATGTGTACTGAATCAACTGAGATAAAAGTGCAACAATTATTTTGTGCTTATTTAAGTGAGGCCTTCTTTTTTTTCTTTGGCTGTGGCTTTTGTTTCGACGAACCGTCTTCCTCAATTTGTGCACCGCGATAACACGACGAGATGTCGGCGCCAAAGCTAACCAGGGTTCAGCCAACACCCCCCAGATAGCACAAGGCCTGTTCACTCCTCTCCATGACGTCATGGTACCTGGCCCGACTGCCACATAATCGAATGGGGATGCTTCCGAGTAAGCAACAGTGATGTTGACGTCATCGCTTTCGTCACGCCAGCCTTGGCAATGGAAATTTCGGGCCAGGTAGCATCACGTCATGGATCTCAGTGATTAGGCCTCGTGCTATCAGGTGGTGTTGGCTCAGCACGGAACCCGAGACGTGAAAATCTCTATTGGAAATTGACGAGCGGCCTTAATTTCAGTTCAATGAGAGCGCAACTGAGCTGACGTCAGGACCCGCCGCGGTAGCTCATTGGCTATTGAGCGCGAGGTCTCGGGTTCGAGCCCAAGCTGTGGCCGTCCTCTTTCGATGTGCGCGAAATGAAACAATGCTCGTGTACTCGATTTAGGTGCGCGTTAAACAACCCCAGCTGGCCTGGGACACCATACTGGAGTCCCCCACTACGGTGTCCCTCATAACCCATTGTGCAATAAATCAATACGTTAAACTCCAATATATATATATATATATATATATATATATATATATATATATATATATGTTGTGACGTCATGTAAGAGAGCACTGACTGCACGCAGCAAAAGCCAGATGCTGTAGTATACATATATGTATAAGATTATAATAAGCGTATGGCTCGGGCAGATGCGATATTAGAATTACTCTATATGGCTCTTGCGGGAGCCATATACAGTAATACCGCTGTCACACGGCAGATCTAATGCTGTTAGCCATGTTCTTTGCCTGATCTTCGGCTTGGCTTGACTCGACTCAGTTGCCAGTGTTGACGAGTTAGTGATCCAAAAGCACGGCGTGCACGGGAGGGTCACTCATTGCAACGAATTTTAGCATATTGCAAAATAATCACTGCATAACATTAGGTATGACGCTATTATTGCGGCTCTTGTTTTTACTATCGTCATTGTCATCATTTTCAAATGACATTAGTTCTCGCCAGGTGACAGCGCGCGGTCATAATGACATTAAACCCCAACAAATGTCATTCGTTGGAAATGACATTAGATCTGTCGTGTGACAGGGATATAACTCCATGCGATATTACAGGGAAGCGATAGGTGGCGTCTGAAACACGGCGACCAGGACGCGTTTCGGGATCCGAAATCACTTCCGGTGAATGCAACCTGCGATGGCATAGCGTCCGAGATCTGTTTCCGTTACTGTGAAGACTCGGGGCTGGAGTTGGACGCCGCCTGTGGAGGTTGACTTACCTGGGCGTAGTGAAGCACGTTTTGGCTGGACGAGCCCACTGGTAAGTTTGCCACGTAGACAGGCACCCTCGTCTGCGGGGGTGAAAGCATACATCTGTTCGTGAAAAGTATACAGGTCCCACAGAGAACGCTTCCTACGGTTTCAAGTTGTCTTAAGGTAGCTTGTTGTGTTGTGTTATACACGAGTTGCTGTGGAGAAAGTTAGGTAAAAGCACATCGGCTACACCATTTCTCTTGTTATACCACAAAAAAATTGCAGAAATATATATGATAATGATCAAATAAATAAATTATATAAAATATAATGAAACATATAAAGAAAACAACTAAGCCACGCATGTTTCACGTACAGTGTAACTTAGAAGGGTTTGGGCTAGTTGGTTTTCCATGCGGCTGTGTGAAGCAGGGCAAAGCAGGACAAAGGACGCATAGAAACGAGCACAAGCGCGTATTGCCAACTGAAATTTTATTTTCTGATCCAAAGTTTTATATGGAAAAAAAAACAGAAGAAAAAAACGACATAAGAACAAAGATGACTGTGTCCCTCGTCGGGCTTTGCGCTACACCACACAGTTTCACCTACGTCTATCTGTACCGCTACCCGAATGACATATTCGTCTGATTCGGCTAGAAAACTGATGCCGAGTAAAAAATTGGCTGTACGTGGTTTAGCTCTGGTCAGACCTAGTCGAGTGCCGATAGCTACAGGCCCCCGGCTGCGCTTAGGCTTCGCTTGTAGTTAATACATGTTGTTATTAAACTTGGTGGTTTCCTGCTAGACTAAGAAAGGAGAGACGTTGTGGTCAACCAACGGGTAAAACCAACGGCAGGAGCGGGGGCCGCACGGTGACCGCGACGAGCCGAGTCGCCGGAGAATGGAGGCCCGTGGTGTGACGTCACACAGGGAGCGCGGCAAGCGCCCAACGGCAGGAGCGGTGGCCGCGCGGTGACCGCGACGAGCCGTGTCGCCGGAGAATGGAGGCCCGTGGTGTGACGTCACAGTGCGGCCACGGCTCAAAGTGCGGCGACTGCGAAGAGGCGATAACCTGGCGTAATGTGGCTATCGCTACAAAAGTGAGTGTAAGTGACGCTGCCAACGCTGACCCGTTGCCTTTTTCCTGGTATTTTCGAAATCGAGATATCAAGATGTCCGGAGTCCGGCGCAAAAAAAAAAATTTCTCGAGATAAGAGGTGAAAAACACACGTTTTCACACAACGGCCGGCAAAAAAAAATTTCACTTAACCAATATTCCTAGATACCAGAAGTTGAGTTAACGAGGATTTATTGTGTACGCTTTGTAGTCCCTAAACATTGGTGCAATTCCCTCCACGCACTAGAGGAATGGTAGGTCCAAGCACACGACTCCGTACCACTTCCGTCAACAGTACAAAGCATAAGCGCATTACCTCATATATCTAAACAGCGCTACTTATCTCAAAGTATCTCTAACTATGTGTTCACTAAAAAGGATTCTGAAAATATGTTTGCTCTTTGCTGTTAAATGACTTGCTGACCACGGTCCAAGTTATTTTTGCACTGTAAAGTAACGATTGTCCAAACCTCGTAATTTTTTTCGCTTACGTTCTGCTTTCCGCAGTGTGTTTAGAACATTCCAAGAAGAAGGTGGCAAAATTTCTCAATTTCATGACCAAAGCCGCATTTGGGCGCTCTATTAGCGAGCTACTACGATAGACTGGCACTGGCATTCAAGATAGCGTATCAGCATTCCAAGAAACAGTACCGGTCTACAAACGATGGTTAATGGATAATGGATAAAACCTACCTTGGACACTGCCGTCACGGCGCTTCATTGTTAATACAGACGACATCCACCAGAAAACTGGCATGGTGCAACCCTTATGGCAGCACAACTGGCAATTTGCCATTTGTATACATACCACGGTGGAAGAGTACAAGTCTATACAGATGGACCATGCGCTGAAGTCAGTTTCAACGGAATGGTCACATTGTACGTCAAAGATACGTGCTATCTTTTAAACGCAGTGAAGTTTGTCCAGGAGAGAGAGAGTCAACCAGACGAACGTGCCGTGCAGCGAGGCACCATGACACCAAAGTCAAGTCCCCGGCGCTGATATGAACCAAGGGCCAGCAGTGAGCCACGGGGCTTACTCACTTGCAAGCACTGGATTAAGAGTACAGACCCATGCACCCGCATCACAACCACTTGCCGGTCTACTTCGGGCATAGTCGGCATTCTGCAAAATGGAACAGCTGGGGTACTTTGGTAGCGCGGGCCAGGGACCTTGTCAATAGATTCGACTCCGCCAGGCCTAGGGGGCAGAGGAGGAGGAGTTGTCGGATGTGCCGCGCTCCATTTAGTATACGGCGTCGGGACCACGGTGGAAGCCATCTGCTTACAGGTAGCATCATGGGACCCAATGCAATTTGGGCATTTGAGCACCGTGGCTACCCTTATGGCTGTACAACTGGCAATTTGCCATTTGTATACATACCACGGTGGAAGAGTACAAGTCCATACAGATGGACCCTGCGCTGAAGAATCTTCAGCGTGAGCGCTTTTCATCCCAGAACTTGGTGAAAAGCAATTGCGAAAATTGTCAAATCAATCTTCTACAACTATGTCAAAGATACGTGCTTTTAAATGCAGCGAAGTTGTCTGCGAAAGAACAGAAGCAAGATATTGGGTAATTTGTACTGGCAGAAAATCGGCACTTCAAATCATCATGAATGTATGAAGACCTTTCAAAAACGGAGGAATAGTTCACTGCATTGCTGAAAGCGCAGAAGAAGCTTCAGTGCATCGGCTATCCTAGCGGAAGGCTGCGTCCGCATTGTCCAGTGCACCGGTGCTGCCAGGCGTTGTCGATCAAGCTTTTTGCAAACGTGCTCTTCGTCTCGCTGTTGTTTCAAGATGGCCGGAGCGGCCGCAGGACGGGCGGGAGGCGTAGGGAACTGCCACAACAGTGAACGAAAACACCCGGGTCCCGCAGCTGACTATGAAGTTCTACAGATTCCCGGGTAAATGGTATGAAAAGGAACACATGCAGGCATGCAAAACTACCGTGCACAGAATCAAGCAAGTCGGATTGTCAAATTAAAGCTTGCCATTTTCCTAACAGCGTTGAAATATTCGCGGTAGCGCTGCTGCTTCGCCTTGTATAGCTCAGACACGACTGTTTGTTTGTGACGACGAGAATATCGCTGCAGCTCTAATTCGACGTGCACGGTTTGAGTGACGCATCGAGAAACGGCGGAAGTGTGCGTGCGACGCACATTGTGCTTTCTCGTGTTTTCTTATGGGCGCACGCAGGCCGTTTGGACATGCGTCTTGATCAGTAACATTTCTGTATAGTAGCGAGTTGTAAGCAGTTGAGTACTCTGACGTGTGCTTAGGTAGTCCATTTGCCAGAAGAATACGGACCCGGACCGTATATGCGGGTTGTTTGGCCTTTTGACTCAGCGAGTCGTATGGCGAGAGGAGGGCAGCGGCGGTTTGAATCGCTTTGGCATTCAGCTGTTCTTTAATTTCGGTGCAAGAAGGGCACTTTAGATCGCGATCAAGCCCGATCCGAATAAAATTTTTCGATCGTGATCCAAAAATTTTGCAGCAACGCAGTGACCAAGGATGGTCGCTGTTTGCGGCTGGGTTGGTTGAGCTCACTCAGCATGACGCTGCAGACGTCAGTCTATACGATCGCGATCAACCTGATCCGGGTCGAGCAAAATCGATCGATCGCTCTAAATTGCCAGTATAGAAGCACCCTATCTGGACCCGACTCAATGGCGTTTCAAAGTGCTTGTGTGACAGGGGTAAAAAATCATCAAGGATTTAGGAACCTCAGAGACGTCACAGTCGTCGTGTCGATATATGAACCCCACAAGCCCAGTTTCCCAATCTATACAAGCCCTAGTGTGCCGTTTAACATGAGCCCCAGTAGCACGTGAGAGCTCTCTCGGCTGACTAAACATTTGGCATGCACTGACAGGGATAAAATTTGGCGAGCGAAAGTGCAGTGCGATTTACTTGACTATATGCCAACAAAAGTTGTGGTGCACTCTTTTCTCCCTTTTCTGCGCTACCTGCCCGGAAATCTGTAGAATTTCACAAGCCGGTGTCGGCCCTTCGTGTTTTCGAGGCAGTTGGGGCGCAGAACGACAGACTTCTGCGAACCAATGCGCGGCAGACACAATCTTACACCCCGTACTTCCGTACACAACTGCAGACGCGACGAGCGCACACACTATATAGCGACTATTTCATTTGCTCACGCGAGCGGCGCTCCTCAGCAGCGTCCATAGCACCGCCTAACCTATAAGTTGGGGAGCCTATGCTAAATAAAGTATACTCCGTCAAAATTTTATGTTAGTTAACTTTTGCGGTAATAGATTCATTACTAGAAGAAATAATTGCGGCTAAACTTTCCTGAATTTCTTCAATTTCACGCTGACATCCCAGCGACAGTACTTCCCAGTGTGACGTCATGGATTTCAAAGTACTTGCTCGTATTTGGGCCGTTTCGGTGCAGTAATGGTTCTAAAAAATCTGAAATATTGTTCTAGAGTCTTTCAGAACACAATACAATCCATATTTGGGGTCAGAAAATTAACTAAGCTCGATGAGAGACGCCATCGAAATTCATGACGCGATGTTGGTGGCATCTGCTTGTACGATTATATCTGATTCTTGCATCTAGTTTTTAATTGTGACTATATAGAATGTGTCCCAACTATCATGCACCAAGATTTAAATATATACAAATGCCCCGTAGCTGGACAGAACCAAGGTAATGTTTACCGTCTCTTGGAGATGCTCAGATAATTTTTATGCATTCCGCCTTATTACATAATTACTCTTAATGAATTAATGAACCTCTCAAATAGTATAAACAGATGAAAAGTGTCAATGAGAAAATTCTAGAGCAACACGAAAAACTCCCGGTACAGCTTTCTGTTGCTCAATACGTGCTGCATAAAAATGCTTTTCCGAGCGTGAAAGAAGCCCGCGAATACACGGAAAATGCCTCGAGCGGCCAGTCGCGCGGCAATTTTGTGTGTATTCGCGGGCTTCTTTCACACTCGGAAAAACACTAGCACGTATATATATTATTAGCATCAGGCATCGCCATTTCTCTGGAAGCACTACTGATTTGTTAGGTTCTGCTCACGCTGTTGTGCTGTTTGGGATTCTTTCCGTAAAGGATGGCCAGCGGCTCGTAGCACAGTTCACGAAGGAAGCTGTCGCAAGTCGTGGCGAGTGTCCTTTGTTGCACGGCGTTCGTCACCATGAACCCACCGTGCGTGACGAGGTCGTTCGCCGCCTGCGGGAGGGTAATATTTTGTGCAGAACAGCCGCTTCAAACGCCCGTATTCAAAAATTCATCTAAGCTTGAAGCACGTGCTTATTGACGTAATATAAGTGAACCTGCTCTGAAGGTGCCCATGAACCACATTGCTTTTCCTTCGGCGCCTTCACGACAGGTGCCTTTCGATCAAGTAAACCATGGGCTTCATGTTAAGATGCATTTCTGAATGCGGGGGTAAGGCAAGCGCGTTAAGCATGAGCAACGCAATAGAAAAGCGTCTGTTAACTCTCTGAATGTGAACCAATAAATGCGCTACTCCCTGTACAGCTTCGTTTACAATTACTCGATGTTAAGGGGTCGGATCAGAGGTCGAGCTGCATATCCCGGTCACGTTTGTGTATCTCTGGCCAAGAGGGTTGGTTGATCGAACGCACACTTTGCAGGCGGCTGAAAGAACTCGATTCGACGCTCGATTGGCCCGAGTCACTAGTGTTTGTACGAGCCCGACAACCGATTTTCGTGCCTACAAGCCGGCTCTTGGCCAGTTTATCGGGTTACGCGTGTAGTAGGTTATGTGATGGAGTCCCAAGAGAAAGCGCTAGCTCTGAGTATCCGAGCTAAATATATATGGCAGAGGAGAAATCGTTCTTCTCGACAACCACTGCAGCAAATTTGTTGAGGTTTGTCACATTCGAAATAAAAAGCTAGAACCTAGTGAACAATGGCAGCGAATTCTTGATTTAGCGTGCCCCTTTTTTATAAGAATCGCTGAAAATTGCAAAATTTAGAAAAAGATAATTATCATGTTTACAAGTCTACAGCTCAGCCATGAAAAGCAATATCACAATTCTGAAAACTGTATTTGATAATACATCTAAAGTACGCAAAATTTATATATTGTATGCACCCCTGTAGAGCATTGCACGGGCCCGGGCTTACCCGAAAGCCCGGGCCGGGTAGAGCAGTTATTTCACGGGCTCCGGCCGGGCTCGGGCACGGCGTGTGCTTTTTGACCCGGGCCCGGGCCGGGCTCGGGTTTTTTGACGCGGGCCCGGGCCGGGCTCGGGCTTTCTGATGGTGTGCATGTAACGTGCAGCGAGTTATTCTCGGGCGTCTCAACTCTGAAAAACATGTATTTTTCGGTCTCGGGCCGGGTTCGGGCCGGTTTCGAGCCTGGCTCGGGCCGGGCTCGGGCCTAAGGTAAAGGGGTGGCGGGCCGGGCCGGGCGGGTAACGTAGAATATTTCCGGGCCCGGGCCGGGCCCGGGTCTAGCCATAAAAGTTTTGATCGGGCTCGGGCGGGCAGCCCAACGTAAAAACGGGCCCGGGCCGGACCCGGGCTACAAAAATCGGCCCTGCATGTTCAGTATATTACTACTATGTGAATATGACTTTTGCAACACTCTTGTAAACCCTGTAATAAGCGATGAGGGCTGTATATAAAGAAATCTAGTTTGTCCGCTTTAGATGCTCTAAAGGATGTACTTTATAGAACTGCGATATCTGTTTGTAGTTCACAGTTACGGATTTGCACACTTCGTGCTTATATGCTTTTCGAACTTACCAATTTTCGGCAATTCATTTAAAAACATTCAAGCCCTATATCAAAATGTTGCTTGCTAGTCACTCAAACCTGACGTACGTTTTCTTTCAAATGCAAAAAAAAAATTCATTAAGATCGCCCTGAGTGGTTATCGCGGAGATGCATTTCTGCGTTTTACACATTTTTGAATATGTGACATGGGAGTAGCATGGGCCCGAGCTAAAGCTGCCTATTAATGAGAATCCACATAAGAGAGAAAGAGCGCCTACGTGAAAAAGAGGCAGTGTCTAGGATTGGCTATCCTGTCAGGGTAGTTCTGTACAGAAAAGCCGCGTCAAGTCTCGTCGTCATGGTGATTCAAGCGGACAGTCAAAGTAGGTAATGAGCGAATGAACCTTCGAGGCTCGAGACATATTTGGGTGCACCGGCGTCTTAGCGCTCACAAAGTTTTGGGCTATGTTACGACGCGTCCAGCTACATGCCTGAAATGCTGCGGCAGATACAAATAAAAATAAAGGGCTAGCCCACGAAAATTTTCGCTTTCGCGTCTGCTACGCTTCCGACGTTTTTCGAACGTGCTAGCAACCCATCTTGACACGGCGTAATTTTCAATACGTTTTACCCATCTGACAAAACGTATTAACATTCTCGAAATACAAGGTTACTGCCATCTGCTCGAGACGTGAAGTGCCGCAACATAGCATGTCTCATTGCCAGCGCCACCTGTTTGGTATCGAGGCGTGCTACAGCAACAAAGCTCGTAGCGACATCTTGTGGCGTTTCGTCCAACCGCAATTTAATATGCACGTTTTCGAGTTACAGTGAAACGTACGAGTGTTCGTTTCATCGAGCGGCCTTGGCGGTACCCACCGTAGCAATAGGCACTTCGTTAAACCCTGCGCCACGAGATGGCGCCACCAACCCGTCCGCTCACGTTTACGTCTGCTAACCCGACATTGCGCAAAGGGCTACATGCTTACGGACAAGTTAAAGATCCCTAATTAAGAAAGAAAGAGAAGCATACCCAGTGCTGCAGACAGGGTGTCAATACTGCTACCACTGATGAGGTGCGCGGAGACATAGAACCTCAGGGTGAGGGTTCGTACCTTGGCTTCCTCAGCGAACGGAATGAGCAACCGCATCGGCGAGGTGAAGTGCGTGATATTTCCCACGGCAGCGTAGCCGACGAAGATGTTCACCTGAAAAACAATTGGCTCCTAAGTTCACGCAATACGTGTCGCCTGCGGTTGAACGGGTGCTCAACATCCGCCTCCATAGCCGGGAGTGTGCGCTGACTAACACTCCCAGGGCTAGAGCTTGTACACATATACAAATACCCAACAAAGTTGATGGGAGGACGGCCGTCGCGCTAGCTTAATTCGCAGCCCGATGGTCAAGCACCGCACGCCTAATGCGGAGGATGTGGGAGTGAGTCCTGTGGCAGGTAATCTTTTCGTCCAATTTAATTCTTACTGCTATTTCAGCATTTTATTAAAGCTAACAATTAACTTCCCTTATGTTTTCACTGGTGATACAGCATACTGCCTTAGTATATTTAGCACTAAATTCCACAAGTTATGACAATGTATACGCCCAAAAATAGCTTTGCTAACAACGATGCCTCATTATACTGAGCACATCCTTTTGATGCCCATGCATGCATATTCTATACACTCTGCTTTAGATCAATGTGCTAGGGATGGTTGAATAATGAAATTGTCGGAGCGAATTGAATACGAATATTAGGGCAAATGCGACCTTCTAAAACGAGTCGAATATTTTACACTTTTCTGAAGAAAGTTAAACATAACGTTTGTGCGGAAAAACGTGAAGCTTGCTTGCATCATCTGATAGATACATTAATTTGGTTTGTAACTGGACGTCTTGTCTACTGAGACATTGGTAAATGAAAAACAACTGCGTTCAGTTATATGGTGCCCCGTGACTGTGAACGCAATAAAAATAAAAGGAAACAGCGCTAGCTGCAGGTAGAATGTTCGTTTTATTGAAGGAAGAAAGGTGACACTACAGCACTGCGCATGGTTTTAAAAGGTCTGCGTACCGTTTTTCAAGGATCTTCTTTTTTGAAGCGAAAAGAAAGCCTACTATTTAAAGTGTCTAAAAGTGCAGCAGTTTCTCTGAAAAGCAAGAAAATTTTTTTAAGAACAGCATATCTTGATCTGCATAGTATCTTTTCAAAACTGCGTACGGACGTCGACAACACTGATTACTGAATGTGATTGCAATTTCGGAGGCAATGCATCAACGCACCACTCCGTTCAAGGTGGCTCCCTTCGTTTACAAAAGGTGGCGCCACTTTTCAACGCGCGCTTTGCTGAAATAAAAAATGTAACCAGGGGCACGAGAGAAATACTGAATAGAAAAAACACCGCCCAAGCACTCCGTACAGATGGTTAACCAGCGAAGCTGAAACGTGCGGCCCCGGTGTTTAGCAGTGGGTTAATCCCGACGCTGTATTCAAATCTTTCTCAATTATTGGTTACATGTTCGTGTTTCTAGTGTAACGCAAGCGCCAATGGCGGGCGGATGCTGCTATGCACGACGCCAAGCTAACTCGAGATATCGAACGCATGCGACAAAGGCGAGCCGAGGAGGCGGCGTTGCGGGCAGGCCAGCGTCAACGTGGCAAGGGCGGGAACGCGTTCGCCGGGGCCAACGCCCGCTTTCGGCGGGAGTTTCTCGAGCGGCAATTGGCGCGCGTGCTTGGGTACGACGCAAGAACGACGTCACTAACGACGCTGCCAATGGCGCGCACGTTTGGGTGCGACGTAGAGAACGACGTAACTGACGGCGCAGCCAATGGAGACCTTTATCGAAACATGTGGCGAACGGTTTTTCGTTTCGCCTATAGCCGTATACAGCTTTCGCTGTAAAAGACAAATCGACGAAGTCAAACAAAAGACAAACTCCACACTTCACAGGCTTCAAACTTATTCTCGAAAGTCCCGTCCTGTATGCAACCCTGAAAGTGCCATGGCCTTCTAACGTGCCCGAGCGCTGTGTCTGTCATCTTTGTCCTGTCTGAAGCGCTCTTCGATTTCCTTCAGAGAACAGACCAGCCAGTCTTGTTCCGCACACTCCTGTTGAGAAAGCTTCTTGGCGGCACATGGTAGCACGGTTACAAAACGGCGACCTCATGCGTGTGCGACGTCACGTTGTGCCGCTATTATGGAAAGCTGAGAAGTTAATGCGCCGTTTATATTCGTGCGACATCATGAGTACTGTGTAAGAACTACGAAATTACGCTTTTTGCATCCATTCTAATGATGACGTACATTTAAAATAACAGCAGCAATATAACGAACTCACCTCCACTTCCAGAACTCCGGGTCATCCGTGGTAAGGTTCACGTGGTAGTTGGACTGCGGCACACCTCTCGTATTTACAAGCCATACGTCAAATCCGTCATCTGCCAAGAGAAAGCCTGAAAAAAGATGAACGCAATCGGCAGGTTTCCTTTAAAGCGAAGTTTTTTTTTTGCTAACCGGTTAATACATTAAAATTTGGTTGTTCGCGAATGGAGTACACGTGTGACAATTTCAACGTCTCATTCTTTTTTTTCCGTAAGGAAAGGTCCCGCACCTTGAAACATTTGTACAAACTGTTGCAAGTTTCAGAACAACCCCTAATAATTTAGCACAATAGGTTTTACTTAACATGCTAGAGGAAATTACACCGTTGCAGTAGTCAATGCACCATGACAACAATTACTGGTATTTATTTTCCTGCGATTGGGTGTGGCTTCCTTGAGATAGACAACTTCAGCGTCTTTTAATGTTCTTTTTGTTTTAGCAGTGTTGCGTGCTAGTCGGAAAATATTTCTTGAGACTAGTATAGAGTACTGTACGTTAAGGAATGCTTAATTTTGTTGTATACTTTCGAATGCATAAATAAGCCTCAACACTTCCAAATATGCGTGCCGTTATTGCTATATAGGCCGTGACACGGTTGCTTTCAGGCACCCTGAAGGTTCCGTCTGACTTGCGATATTCTGAAAGCAGTTCGACGGTAAGAATTAGAGGGTAAACGAGGCTAAGTTTTCCACACAGCAACACTTCAAACGACCGTGTTAAGTTTAGAAAAAAAGCTCATAAAGTTATTCCATGCGAAGGGAAAGATGTTTAGACAAATCCTCGTACAGCTGTGTCATCGCACGCTGGATGAAAGTCTGCGCCGGTGGGTTGTAGGGACACCTGCGTTAGATATTGCACAACTATACTTTGTATTTCGCAGAATAAAGTTGGCTTGAAGCACATACGGTATGACCGACGTCACAAGTCTTGACCAACAGCTTACCGCTATCCTTAAACAGAGAAGTTTACAATTATTGCATGCTACCGGCACTAATAAGGTAAAGGTACCTGGAGATTAACAAAGAAGCTTAAGAAGGACGAAAGAACCACGTAACGAGCGATGGAAAGAAATATTATCGGCGTAATGTTAAAAGATACGAAGATTGTATTCTGGTTGGGAGCGAGAGAAAGAAATGGTATTGGGCAGGCCATGCAATGCGTAGGACATATAAGCGATGGTCTATTAGTGTTACCGAATGGGGCAAAAGAAGGGAAGCACAGTCGAGAACGGCAGAGTATTAAGTCATGCGATGAGATAGGAAATGTGCAGACATAGGATGGTGTCAGCTGGCCCAAGACAGCAGTAATTGAAGATTGATTGGAGAGGCCTACGTCCTGCAGGGGACCTAAAATAGGATGATAATGCTTATGATGATGAAGAAGATGATGATATCCTGAGTCAAAGTCTATGTAGGACTAAGCGTATACAAGTGAGGTCGCCTTTACCGGTGAACGAAATGCGCACCTGGACTTTGCGAAGGTAGGTTTGCCACCCAGGAGACGGCGTTTCCCAGGAGCCCGTGCACGAGTAGCATCGGCGTCCGCTGTCCCGTTGTGTCATCCTTCGAGTTGGGAAGTATCCTGTCCACTTCTAGGATGTAGCCGTCCTCAGTGGTGACCTTGTGAACTTCGACGTTGTAGCCAAAGTAGCGCATCAGTTCAGCCTGGACGATTTGATTTAGTTCAAACTGTTATTTAGCATCATTGCACTGTTGAAGGTTACCTTTTACGTTTAAGCTGAGTGCGACAAATTATTTGTCTCAGCTCGTATGTATGGCTGTAGCACTCTTAACAGAGAACTTGCTTCGTTTTTTACCAGTGCTTATAGCCAAAATACTCAGACATACCGAAGCAGTCACCGCGGTCCAGTGTCTACAGCATTCCGCTTCTCACCAAAAAGTCACCGGTGTCGATTGCCAAAGATTACGGAATGCAAAAACGATCATGTACTTGTAGGCTGACTTCCTAGCTGGTCGAAATAATACGCCCTCTCCTCCTCCTTCCACTACAGCAGCTCTCATAGCAAGCGAGTTGCATAATTTGATCTTGCTTTGACATATTTTAACTTTGCATTAGCGTGCTTAAAATGTAGTTTTATAACATCGGACAAAAGAGATACAAGCGCTCGTGCCTCCGTGTCTTTCCAGTTCCGCGTTTCAGAGCAACTTTCCCACCGCCCTTTCGCCCCAACTGGCTTGGCAATCAACGATTCCACTGTTGCATTCAGCATGATGCGACCTCTCTGGGACACTAGCTGGTCGAATCGCACGTTCATTGAACATAACGCTCAGGCCTGCGCGCTGTCAGGTTACTGACAGCTGCATCTTCTTCGTTCTGGGGTCTTGCGTGCCAAAACCAGTTCTGATTATGAGGCATGCCATAGTTGAGGGCTCGGGATTAATTTTGACCACCTGGGCTTCTTTAACGGGCAACTCCGGCGATTTTTCGATGTCAACGGATGTCGATGAAATTCGCTTGGGTCTGTACCTCTGAATACCTCCGTCAAAAAAGCAGGCTTGAGAGTTGCACAGATTTTTTACAAATGAATTTAATTGATTGCCTCGAGCACCCTACCTTACCCCCTCCTCAGTTATAGGCCACATTATGTATGACGTCAGGAATGGTCCACGCAGAGCATGCCGGGATCATGCAGACGACAGCGACTAGAGCGTGCAGGAGTCGACGATCGTGAGCGAGCGCTTGGCGTGAGACGTTGCTGTCGCGAGAAGTTGCATTCCCTGTGGACGGGCAAGTGATGCGGGGTGGCAAGCGGTGCTGCGTTGTTCGCTGCACGAACTTCAGCCCTCGCCTTCCGCAAACACAGTTTGAGCCGATGCCGATCGCGTTCAGCCGAGGTTAAGCCAGTGGCCGAGTTCGTGCGTCTGCTGCTGGCGGACCAGACCCACTGATATGAAGCTAATTAAGCTATTAGGACGAGGAAAGCTGCTTCTGTAGTTCAGTTTTGACCATACGGATTTGAAATAAACCATTCCTCATTTCGGACAGTGCACACGCAAAAAGCTAGAAGCGACAACACGACGCGCAATCAACATCCGTATACGTTGCCGTTCTCGAATGCGGCGAGCCGCACTCGTCGGCGCTTCCCTAAATGAAATGTGACTACGCAAATTCATGGGTGTTTTATTACCTATTGTTACGCTGACTCATTATTTAGCTTACTAGGTGCACTGTTTGCCTCGTATCCCAAATGGGCAGCAAGCGGAGGCCAAAGCTTTGATACAGCATGCGTAAACAACCGTCTCGTTCAGCTGCCAACGATGTCATACTTCATGACATCGGCGTTTCCGCGAGAAAACTATACATTCTCTAAATGAACGATCATACGCGCAATGTCCCAATCTATGTCTACTTTACGGAACACTAATTGTGTGCATGAAGAGAATACGAAGAATGATAAGCAGGCTGCACAACGCCTCCCTACTACGGTCTCCCGCTCGCTGTTTCCGAATGTGTGTGGTCGCACGTATTAGCGTGACCCAGAGTGATGTAACGGTGCTTACATGCACAAAATCTAGATGTTTTGATATGTTCTGACATTATTTGATGTCACCGATGAGCGGCTATCTCAAGTGAACGACGTACGAGTGGTCGCTGTACCTACCGATGTAAACAAATGCACCGGTCGGTGCTTTGGACTGTCAGCGGCGTTCTTGTGGGATACAAATGCGGAAAGTCGTGCTTTACATCTTACAGTGAGCATGCGAAGCGGTTCCATGAGAGGGGTAAAACACCTAAAATACCAAGCAGCACGTATATCAGTGGTTAGGGCTACCCTAGCTAGCTTGGTCTTCATGTCGCAGCGCGATATGTTGCGCATGGGTGCTGGCTCTAGTGGTGGAGGACGGCGATTCCTGGCTATTGAATTCTTCTGAATCATAACTGTCACTCTTTGACAGATCCGAATAGGTGGTGCAGCTTACATGCAATGTCACCCGAAGGTCCGGCGCGGTCACGAATAAGCTGAGCGTCTGCTCTTCGCCGGTTTCGTTCACCCCGCGGGCGAGACCGGCATGCGTTGCGCGCCTTCCCCGCCGGGGATACATTCATGACGTCACACGCAGAGGTTCGCTCGGCTGCTTGCTCAGGTTTCGGTTTAGTTTTTGCGCTTTTTTGCTTATTTAAAATTATTTTCGAATTTGCGGAACAATTCTCCTAACAGTGAGTCACAGGAGGGTCTCAAGAACCTAAATATTTTATTAGCTTGACATGGTCAAAAAATCGCCGGAGTTGCCCTTTAACGTGCACTACAATGCAAACACAATCGCCGGAGTTGCCCTTTAACGTGCGCTACAATGCAAACACAGAGGTGTTTTTGCATTTCGCCTCCATCGAAATGCGGCCGGGATTCGATCCCGCGACCTCGTGCTCAGCAGCGCAACACTTTAGCTAACTGAGCCACCGCGGCGTTGCAACTGCAGGAACCACAAAAGCTACTGGCTCAAGTGACAGTGATTTCTTTTACAGCGAAGGTTTCACTGCAACTAAAACAGCTCGGAAAACATAAGTGCAAAACTTGATGCTGTCGGCTGACATCCGACCAACTAAAGGTTCTAGCTCGCTGAAGTTTGAAGACGACGTGATGAGCTAAGAGAGTGAGGGGGGTATGAGCCAACTTGCAAGTCTAATTAACAGTGTCGTTGGAAAATATACTGCGATACCGCAGAACTTGCAAGTCTCCCGTTTTCTTGTTGTATTTTTCTTTAAAATATAGTATTTGTTGCATTTTTTGTTGCGATAGCAATTATATGGACACTTCAAGCGGATTTCTGCCGTCGTCGTCGCCACCGTGAGGTTCCCTATAAATTCCAAGGGCGATACAATCGTCGCCGCGCGCCGTATGTGCGGGTGAAAACGCGCGGGGGACGTGCGCTTTCACGGAGCGCAAACGCGAGTTCCGCCGTCGCGTTTGCTCTCCGTGGGGATATGAGAGGGGGGAGAGGGGGCGACGCTGTGCTGCGGCACCAAATGCGTATCTTGCAACTGGGCGCAAGGGGAACTGGTGACGCAATCTCCCACGCGAAAGGAGGAAAGCGGGAAGGCTGCACGGGAGGGAGGGGGGGGGCGACGTCTACTCTTCTAACAACTGCGTACTTTGCGCCGGTGCGGGCTGTCACCCGCACCGTATCTTGAAAGCGATTTCCAGACGGGTGGAAAGCTTTACATTGGGTTATGATGAATGCTTCTAAGGTCACTCGACTGGGCAGCATGCGCCAGTCGATCCACGTGTTTCCGTTCGTCTGTGGAACACAGAGTTGGAACCGGTGCTGGCGCAACAGAGTGCGCTGCGCCGAGGACGGCTCCTGTGGTCTCTATGGTAGTTTGCCTTGACACCTTTTCCGTTGAGGTAATCCATAAGTCTGATGGGCTTATATGTACCTGACGACCGACATGGCTGTTTGTGTGAAGCGCGAAATAGCACAGTTAGTGCCTCTCCACAGCGGCCCCCTTGTCCGGGAAGGACCGTTGGCCCCAACCAGAGCCCCCCATCCAGTCAACCCAAGTAGGGGGGGGGGGGGCTGGGTCAATATACCGAATGATGCTGGGTTGTTGAGTACACGTAAGCGCTCGGGCGCGGTACCTACGGGTGCCAAGTCCTCTTCCCATCTGACAACGGCACCTTTGTATGCGCTGTGCTTTCGCCGCTCAGCTTCCGTTGAAGCGATAGACCGCACGAACCTTCACTCACTGCGGCTTTTCCACGTCAGCGTTTTAACACTGGTTGTCTGCGGTCCTCGAGTGTGATCTATTTATGTTTGCTTGTGCGCGCTGACACCACGCTTGGTAATCCAGTTAGTAAGCGAATGTGTCCAAGTTTATGCAGCCGATAAAACTACTATCCCTACTCCGTATAGCTCTCTACTAGTTCGCTATCGCAATTGATGCTTCGCCTTTCGGGCGAAACTGTGACATTTCTTTCTTGAGCGAAGGATTGAATTCTTTTCATGCGCACACATACCAATGTACTCTGTAGCGTAGAAAATTCTGGCGCGAAAAAAGAAAGGCAGCGATGATGTCTGATAAATAATTGGCACGGGTGGGGTATGAAGCAACAGCGGCTCGTTGACTTTGAAAGATTCGCAATCTGATCAGGATTTAGTGCAGTCATTAGGGTTGCCCTCAGGACTGAACTAAATATTGACTATAGACTGCACTACACTAAATAGGACTGGACCTGAGTATTGGATCGGCCAATACTCGGGTGAATAACGCGTAATGGCTAGAAATTAAGTTCACTTGCAAATTTGCAACTGGTGGATTTAATGTGATAGATGCAACACAATTAATAACGTAGTCGGAATTTAAATGCACTAGACCCAATAATGATAAAATAAGTGGCCCCAGACTCGGATGTATAAGGCCTAATGAACACAGAAGTTAAATTTCACTTGCAAATTTGCGAGAACTGGTGGATTTATTGGGATAGATGGAACACAATGAATGACGTAGTTTGACTTGAAGTGTAGTAAAACTAATAATTATAAAGAAATCGGATTTAACTGGGCAATGCACAGGCTTTGTGTCGCCTCTTATTTCTTGTTGGTGTTCTGTCCTTGTGCGCTGTCCGTTTTGGGTCTGCTACGGGTCCCTTGTTGACAATGAAGGGTTTCAGCGCTGTTTTGTCAAGTATGAACAAGCAGGGAGGGGGTGTTTTCCAACTAACTCAAGTTTTACATACAACCCTGTCGCAGGATGTTTTTGTATCGCAGTTTGTATGAACACGATGGACTCAACCTCTCTGTAATGTCCTGTGGGTCCTGGGGGTACTAAAATAAATAAATAAATAAATAAATAAATAAATAAATAAATAAATAAATAAATAAATAAATAAATAAATAAATAAATAAATAAATAAATTTATTTATTAATATTGTGTTCTTGCAACCGCGGTCACTGAGCTTCAATACAATGCAACGAGCGTCTCAGATGCAGAGATCCAACGATCCACCCAAGAGCACAGAGTTTTCATACACATTTCCGTGCACACGGCGTGGCGTGAGTATAAAAGTGGCAGGTAGGATAACTGCCATGATAGTTTAATTGCAGTTGAGTTGTGATCTGGGTCAGTTTAATTTAACTCAAGAATACTTTAGTTTGTAAAGCACGACACGCATAATGCTGTAGATATTGGTTCGGCTGCCACCCGCAGCAAGTTATCCTTTAGGCCACTTTCCATTGCCTATTGCCTTATGATTTCGACATTTCAATAAACCATAACAATTAACTTATGTGGATTCATTTTCTGTCACCTCGCATGCTTGCGACTAAGGAAAAAAAAACTAAGCCCCTCGAATTCACTTATCTTCTCGCTGCCCGCGAACTATGGTTTTTCACATTGACGTATTCACTTTCTTCATTTATTTATTTACGTATTTACTTATTCATTATTTGCACCAGTAAATTGTTTCCTTCGTTCTAGTCCATCTTCTCTTTTTAGCCTTTCTCCCAGTCCCTTTCCCCCTCCCCCGGTACGCCAACCCCACTGGCGACCGCCGTTCAGGTGTCAGCAGATGCAGCTAGACAGGCGCTGTCACCACTAATTTTCCACACTTTCCCTTTCATCATTTCATACAAAATAAACGACCAATTACTGCTACATCTACCTGTGCAGGAGTTCCTTGCCCCCCTTGCTACAACGTACTTCCCCTTTTGTCTCTCACCCCCCACCGAATATGTCAACGCTCCCGAAAGCGCTGCGTGGTGTGGCGTCTCAAGCTTCATTCATGCATGGATAAAGGGATTATTGCGGCAGGGGTTGGGGCAACTACAGCTGCAGGTGCTCGAGGGAATCAGGCGCGCACGTGCCTCTCGAGCACTCGAAAGAAAGAAACCGCTGCCGTATGCAAAGTTGGCCCCTGTAGACGTAGAAGAAATTTTCTTTGTCAAGGGAAAATGACTACGACAGGTAAGGGGGGCGGGGCGAAGGCGTTCGTAGAGGTTCCATCAGTCATTGTAACACATTTCGGTTTGCGGGGTGCAGGATGTATCAAAGACACCATCATCTTCGCTTACAAAATAGCAGGGCCAGACTAGAGCCCATAAGCGTCGGTGCGTACTTCATGCCCTGTCGTGAACATGGTTAGCCACTGCGGTTGCATGCAGGCTACGGCAGCAGCGTAGCGTAGATACCGCTACCGCCGCGGGGTGGCGTCCCGAGCGCGCTCGCTGGGGGCAACAACAGCGTGCTGTGACTGGTATCATTCGGTGACGTGATCCAAGGGTCGAGCGTCGACATCTGGCGAACAGGTCGTCCGCTTCCCTATAGTCACACACCCTCGTCCGCTTCCATAGTCGCCAGCCCGCAAGGCGTGTCGCCATCGTGATCGAAGCTGGTCGCGCTAGGAATCTTTTCGACACGTGTCCGGAGTGCGGCATCCATTGCTTATGCGATGTGCGCGCTGCCGATGTACTCGCACGAGCGAACATCAAGACGACGTTGAAAGTGGGAAATGAAATGGGCCGCTTGCCACTCGGCGCGAGAAAACACAGCCGCGTGAAGCTATCTAGTACACTGTAGCACAACGAAGGAATTAGACACCGTAAACTCAACCATAAACTATGGGATATCATTTCACTCTGGCGCGTCGTAGGCGCCAAAATCGGAAGCAGTGGCGTCTATGTGAACATCCAAAATCAAATTTCAGCTGGGCGCCGCTTCTGCTGAACGCGCTGATGTACTGCTTGTGGCAAAGCATTTCTGAAATAATCTGTTTTAACGTCAAATGTATTTATACACTTCGATAATAACTGGTTCACGGCCCTTTTAGTTACACGTTAGAAAAACATAGGTGATGAAAGTTATTCCTGAGCCCTCATGTATGGCGTCCCTCATTCTTCCATGTTTGCTTTGGGATGTTAATGCTTATGAAGCACTCAATGATATAGCACTTTCTTATGTAGCGTTCGTTGGTTAAGCATTCTCCCCCGTCCATCGCCATCACATGACCTACGCACCAGGCACTTACTATGTGGCGGTAATCCCGGATACAACTGTAGCTGATGGCAAGTGACGGATTGTGCGGCTTTGTCAAGGTTATAATTGTGTTTCTAGCTCATAAGATGCGCGATAAAGACGTTTCAAGATTACTTCTAGGCACATCGACAAAATGGAGCATTCTTTTCTCTTCATCCACCGTATAGGGTAGCCAAGCAGACGCTTTTCTGGTTAACACCCATGTTTTCTTTCCTTCTTTCCTCCTCCACCTCTCAGCGGAGAGAAAGCGTTATAAATAAGTGAGTTTCAATAATCACTGTGCCGGGTTCCATGATGCTCTCCGTATCGTCAGCTTACTTACAGTTATTATTATTATTATTATTATTATTATTATTATTATTATTATTATTATTATTATTATTATTATTATTATTATTATAAACGAATTAAGGGCGATGACAATAGTCTAGCACTGTTGGATTATTGTCATTGCGCTTACTTCGCTGCCGACGTAGTTGCGCTGACCTGCTGTTTCTTTCCAAACTCCTTCACGGTATCCTCATCTGCCCCGAACTCCTCAGTTGCATCATGGCCTCGTATTCCGCGCAATATCACCATAGAACAAAGACATTTCCATGTGCCTGCCTGTCATCACCAACACTCAACCGTCCACAGAATAAGTCTTTATAACACTTATTTTCCTCAGCTTGATATTTTTTTTATTACTCTCTGTCATTTTTCTTTTCCGAGCTTTGCATCGTTGAGTCAGAGTTTCACATATTGTTCAACTGCCATTCTCCTCCTTTTTCTTTTGTATTCAACTTGCGCCTTGATGTATGTGCACCGTATTTTCAAGATTGTCCTTTTTATTCACTCTTTATTTACTTGTACTTCCCTGCTCGTTTTTTCTTCTTTTTTAATTGTATGCGTGCGCCAGCACTGAGACTTCATGGTTGTCCCTGAGCACGGTAAATAAATGATTGATTGATTGATTATTATTATAGTAAACATTATTATTATTATTACTATTATTAATATTACTTTTCGTCAAACTCGCTATTATTATTTTCGTCATTAGTTGTAGAAACAGTTGTCGTCATGAATAAGAACGTAAACTTTATTATAAAATCGATAAGATTTGAGTCCGGCGTATTTTTAGTGGGTCTGGGCACCCGCCGCGGACGCGGTTCCGAGACCTTGTCTCGAAGCGGCTTCCTCGGCTCGCTGGACGGCCCAGAGTTGTACCGTCAGGTTCGAGCTGAGCAGTGCGGTCTTCCAACGCGAGCGGAGGCTGGCGGTGGAAGAGACGGAGGTGTCGGCACTGCCCGAATTGTTTGTTATGTCCTGACATTCCCATAGCATGTGATTAAGTGTGGCAACCTCGCCACAGGATGTGCATCTGTTTGTAGCGTACATGTCTGGATACATGGCGTGCATGAGTCTTGGGTTTATGTAAGAATCAGTTTGTAATTGCCTGTAGTGTACTGCTTGCGCCCTGTCTAACCTAGCGTGAGGGAATGGGTATACGCGTCTCTGTAAGCTGGTAGTGTGTCGTGATGTCGTGGAACCTGGTCAAACGATCCTCCCACGCCCAGACGTTTGCAGTACCACGCGGGGGCTCTTCCTCCGATGATGCTCGGTGAGTTGTCAAACATTATAGGAATTCCGCATTCAAACTAAACAATGCCGCCACGAGGCAACTTCTAAAACACTTTCGTTAGGTGGATCCTCGTTCAGCCACAAGGTATGGTGCACCCAGACGCTGTGCATATGTGCCGGACATCTTTAACAAGCTACCCGATGAAATCTTTTACGCGACTTCGAAAAGCACGCTGAAAGAGTTCTTGAAGGAGCTATAGGCGAAACTAACTTACAGAACACTTTAGCATCGTAATATTTATTGCTACAATTATTTTAAGTAGAATAACCCAATGTTATCTTGCGCTTGATTTCTTTTCTTGCCATCTATTTTTTTCTTTGTTCTCCATGTGTCATCAATGTTTGTATTTCATTCAGCACATGTATCATGTTCATAGGCACGGTCTACAAGCCAACGGAGGCTTAGAGCGGCCTGTTTGTGTTATTTTGCATTTATGGGTGGCAATAAACATTATTATAATTATTATTATTACTATTATCGCAACTTCATATCTTATCGGTCTATAGACCGCCTTCATGCAGCCTTTCACGGTTTCTTGAAGAGCTTGATGAAACGTTGCGGCAGTGGAGCTGAGTGAACCAATTTTGTTTGATCGGGGACTTTAATATCAACATTTTATGCCCCGAAAAAGTATCTGTTTGTGATTATCTATCTACGTTGTCCGCTTATGGTCTGAAATGTACAATTTCAGCTCCTACTAGAGTTGAATTAGTTAATAATAGCCTAGTGCAGTCCTGCTTAGATCACATAGCGGTCAGAGCTCCCAACTATACATTTAGGTCATGTACTGTTCTACAAAGGTTGGCTGACCACTACTTTGTAGCATGCCGTCTTGTATTGCCGGACGCATCTGGAACGCCGTCGGCTGGAAATAAATCCGGGCAGCGCAAATGCCTTGTCCCTATAGTTAATCAATTCAAGCTTAATAATCCTATCGTTTCGCTTGACTGGGAATCCTTAACGAAAGCAGATTCGTCAGGCAGCGTGTATGAAAGATTCTGTACGCAAATGAAAAATTTTGACTTACGTTGCACACGGTTAGTAGCTAGATCGATAAGAAAGGGTTACTGCTGGATGAACACGGAAATTCTTGCTGCAAAAGAATTCCGAGAAACCAAGCACTGCGATTAGAATACAAGTCGGCAAGAAATAGAGCTGTTGCTCTTCTGCGTGGCGCCAAGCACCGTTACTTCTTTCATAAATTTCAGCAATCTTCAAATAACGTAAGCAAAACTTGGTTTTTGGTAAATCGTCTCAGAGGGGTGAGTTCCAGTGAACGGTCTGTTTTCGATTCGTTTCAGCAACCTCCCACAGCAGTGGCCGATGCTTTCAACAGGCACTTTGTAAAAGCGTTCCTAAGCGCTGTCTCTTTATCCACAAACACTCGGTCGTTAACGCAGTCCATATCTGAGTCAGCTTTTCTTCCGAAATTTTTGAAGTGTGATCTGGAAGGAATTCTTTTCAGTTTCCGTCCTAACAAGACCCCTGGATATGATGGGCTATCATTACACATCATCCGAAGGAATTTCAATGTTCTGTCCTTCATATACTGAATCCTTCATACACTTATCCTTCATATACTGAATGGATTTCTGGAAGGTGATGAAATTCCGGCATGCCTACAAACTGCAGTTGTTTTACCACTACATAAATCAGGAAAGAAAGATAAGATCGCAAACTATCGGCCAATTTCTATCTTACTGGTTATTGCTCATGGTCTTAAAAAAATTTCTTTTCCACACTATGTCTTCTTTTCTTAACAAATTTTCTATCCTGACTGATCGCCAGTTAGGTTTTGTTTCTGGGCGCGGTACGGTTGCACTGCTTAAGACTTTTCAGACGAACTGTTCTGGGCATTCGATCAGAATATTTTTACGTGTGCTCTCTTCTTAGACGTAGCGAAAGCGTTTGACACCCTGAACCACCAAATATTTTTAAGTAAACTGTATTTTTTAAGATTCCGTGGACCCTTTTACAACATTCTCAAAAATTACTTGAGCAACCGACTTCAAGTGGTCGCTACCGATGATAAGGGCGTTTTCACTTCTAAGCTGTCGCTGAATGCTGGTGTACCGCAGGGGTCAATTTTATCGCCATTGTTGTTTAACATCTTCGTTAATGACTTTCCTTTGGCGATTTCTAAATGTCTGTGTTCTAGTATGCTGACGACACTGTGTTACTGGCAAAATATCTTTCTTACAAAATGTCCACTTAAATGTTGCAAAATGACGTGTACAATGCGATGCTTTGGTTCAGTAACAATGTAATGGCTGTCAATGCCCCCCAAAGAAAACAACTTGCATGTTTTGGCTCTCCACTCAAGACTACTGTGATTAACTTGCATCTCTACTTACATAAGACGAACTGTGTTCCTTGAAAATGTACTTCTATTCTATACGTAGATTGTGTTAAATATCTTGGAATATTTTTCGATAGCAACTTATCATGTCAACATCACTTATCACTCATTTGTTCAAAACGTAGGTCAGTCGCTTGGCTGATGTTTAAAATGAAAAGTATTGTGCCGTTCTCCGTAAAAAAATGATTGTGCATGCATTGGGTTACAGTGTATTGAGATATGGCATTACGGTTTTTTTTTTCGGTAAACTCTAGAACCTATACGTACCACTTACGTACCGCTTAACAGTCTGCATACATTTTTCATGCGCCATGGGGTTGAATGAATTACAACTCAAGAGGTTTCGAGCTCTATTAGAAGCCTTAAAGGGCCACAAGCCTGAGCATCTCCATGGCAATCAGCACAGCTATTTTATCAGCACCAAAAATACCTCACCAGAGCTAAATATATCGCCACATGACTGGCAAATCAGCCGTTCCCAAGCCACAAAAGCATGTCACCCGTTTATCCACAGTTGCTTAACACAGACAGAGCCCACACCATACACACATTTGAAAAGTAATTGTAGTCGGTCACAACCTAAGAATTACAAAAAAAGCTCCATCTACAAAAACGTAATGCAGCTGCCCTTCACATCTGAAACAGAGTCGACGCAGATAACTGAAGTACACTCACATGTTAATGAAATTGCTCTGCTAACGTAAATGCTAGCCCGATCGGAAAGTAGCAGCTCGTTGTTTCAAGCTAAACTGATTACGTTAGGCTGAGCACTCACGTAACGATCAGCCAAAAAATTTGCTATGAGTTTCAGGTTTCGTCCTAAACCCAGTGGCACAAGGACTGTCGAGCCGGATATATCAAATCAAAAGGGGATCACACAAAGAAATTCGATATATAGGCCAATTCGATATATAACAAAAATTTCTTGCAAAAAGTTTCAAGGGGCTTTTACTGTTGTTCGTTCTACAAAATAATTCGTTATATGTGGATTCGATATCCGGGTTTGACTGTATCTATACAAGGAAAGAGACGTTTTAAACATGCAAAACCACAAGACTCTGTGAATATCATACACTTCGCTTTTAGTTGGACATCTTATATTGTATATAATCATTGTATTCTTAGTTTGTCACTGGCCATAGGTAGTTTACGGTTCATAACAAACCGGATACGTTATAGCAGGGAACGTCCCTGGACACAGAA
This sequence comes from Dermacentor silvarum, assembly GCF_013339745.2. Taxonomy (NCBI): domain Eukaryota; kingdom Metazoa; phylum Arthropoda; class Arachnida; order Ixodida; family Ixodidae; genus Dermacentor; species Dermacentor silvarum. The sequence goes on from NC_051162.1 coordinate 89,752,767, forward strand.
CAGTCCAATACAGAAATACAGCATGAACCATTAACATACCGGAGATAACTTTGCCTGCTCAGCTACTTCGGTGGCCTCGGAGGCGATAGACATCCACGGATTCAGCAGTGACAGCGACCCGAGGAAGGACGCTGCAAGGAAAAACCCGGCCATAGGTTCGGAAAGCAAATCAGGCAGACTCTTCGGATATCAGCTTCACTTAGACGAAGGTCTTCCTGCGAGGGACTTCTCGTACGGTTCTATACGTCGAACTTGAACGTAGCTGGTAAAACCAGCATCCCGTATAAACGCAGATGCGTAGCCAACGTCGCCACACGCAAAAGTTCCACGAAAGGAGAGAACTATCACACATCGACAAATATGCCGGCGCCAGGAAACCGTTCTACAACGGATGCGCGCTCCCCCGTAAGTGCGGCTAAAAATAAATAAAGAAAGGAGAACATTGCATACGTCCCGCATATTCTCACGCGGAAACCTGGCGCATAAGGGGCGGGTTTTGTGCACCTGACAACAGCCCGATAAGTTAGGTGCAGCATTAATTGTGCTGGACGAAACCTCGTCGATTGTGCTGCGCAGCAGCTCTTTAACACCATATGGAAAATGGCAGTGCACTTCAAAACTAGGACCTAACACAGTGAACACGAATTCGTTCACTGTGTTACGTGCTAATTTTGAAGTACGCTGCCATATTTCCTATTTAACGGCAAATGGGCGTGGAATGTATTTCTGACCTACTATTAAAGCTCCGCGGTACGAGCTGCATATACAACGCGCTAGCGCTTTTCCGCGCGCTTTCGCGTTGTAACTAATACTGAGCGCGATAATAGAGAGTTTTAGATTAGGGGGACGCAAGCGTAGGGGCCCGCTAGCGCTTGGGGCCGCGGTACTGCGCACGCGCAGACCGGTCTGCGCGTGTGCAGTACCGCGGTCCCAAGCGCTAGCGGGACCCTACGCTTGCGTCCCCCTAATCTAAACTGTCTAGTATATACGTACATTTCCGTGGGGTCTCCCCAACGTTGGCGCGTCCATTTCATAATACACCTTCGATATGCATCTACAAAACACAATCATATTTACCTTTTTGTCTGTAGGAAGCAATGAAAATCCTTCTTTTTCAGCAGTTCGTTTTATCTCGGTGTTTTTTTTTTTCGTTATCGTCTCTTGCTTTTGACTTCTATGTAGGTATAGCTGTGTGAACTGTCGTACTTTATTTAAATTATCAGGTCGCTTGGGTACCATTTGTTGTTGTACCATGTATTGTACCATTTGCTGTTGTACCATTTATTGTATGTGCAGCATTAAATCATAAACAAGTTTTTAACTGTTAGCTGCGTATATGGAAAATATCACGCTGTACGTAAATATTCCACAACCCGCTGTCTGTGTTCGTGTTGCTCGTTGCGCTCAGGGCCTTTTCACCACTTTACCTCGGCCGCATCTCCAGGACACAGCAGATCACGTGACCTCCAACGCTGGGTGCACAGGAAAGCAGCGCAGGCTCTAGGGATACCCAAGAACGTTTTTAAAGAGCTGCTTTATATGTCTAGGCGAAATCGTTTATGGCTAGGCGAAATCAGCTGTGTACAGAAAACTATCATCATCAGCATTGGCTCGAGCGTCGTCTTCTTCCGCAGCTGGCTCGTTGGCGCCCCTCAGGTTGCGCTCGTGCTCGGCACGCGCGTCATTTTCTTCCGCAGGGGTCTGCGTTGCCGCTCAGCATTCCAGCGTAGAATTTCACTTCTCTTCTGCCGTCGTAATGGGGACGCCCGCGTTTACGGGGGTATGAGCCATTGCTTAAGGGGGTATGAGCCTTTCATTGTCTTACGTAACGGACAGATTTAATTTTGTAGCGATTTAATTTTGAAGAACCGCAAGCGGCCGTGGGCGGGCGAATGCTGCTAACCACGCCGCCGAGCGAACTCGAGACATCGAACGCGAGCGAGGACGGCGGACTGCGGCATACCGTCAGTGACGTCGTTCTCCCCGCCGCAGCCGAATGTGTGTGTAACCTCATTAAGAAACACAAAGACGTATCCAATAATTGAGAAATAATTTAATGAACCGTCGGGATTAACCCAGCCATAATCACCGGGGTCGCACGTTTCAGCTTCGCTGGTTAACCATCTGTATGGAGTGCTTGGGTGGTTATATTGTTTTTTAACTGATATAATAGCTGAACACGTTAGCTTAATAACGCCTGGAAAACTTCATGTGCCTTAACAAATAGAGCTATTGTAGCCATAAGGAGAGGAACAAATATTTAATTTAATTTCACTTCACTTCAATAGCGTCTTTACGCTATTAGCAGAATTAAAAAAAAAGCGTGGCATCATTCACTTCTGGCCATGACCAGTATGAATGGCTCCAACCTCCTCCCTAAAGAATAGCAAGAAAAACGTACAGAATTAGGATCTAAGTTGATACGGAAAAGAGATGAAAAAAGCTCCTAGTTGAACACGTTAAATCTAGATGATGGGTGCCACAGCTTTTATCCATCGTCGTCGTCATCATCATTATAAAGATGAAGTTACTAAGTAGACGAGCAATATGCAATCTAACAGCGGATGGGTACGGGCCAGTATTTCAAATGACATACATTTACATCTACATCTGATAGCGGGGCCTTGTTCCACATTTCCGCCTACATTAGCGAGATAGCGAGGCTTCCCGTCACATGCGCACAGGTGTGAGTGGGACCAGGTACGGTGCTTAATGATGTTCTTGTTGTGTTGTTCGCTGCTCTGGATGTCGACAATTGCGGGCAATGATGTCGACCATGCAGCAGCTCTGGCACCCTGAATTAGAGAACAAGAAGAAAACGCGCACAAAATAAAAAAATTTACAAGAATGTGCACTCGACAGCAAAAGCACACAAAAACAACTCCACGTTTGCTTTGTCATTCTGCCTGTGTCTTCCAGAGTCAGCGTTCTGCCCAGCTCACCTGTTGTTCCTTGGAGCTCACGTGACTCAGGGTTTTCGACTTACTGCCGGGTTTCTAGAGAGAGAGAGAGGAAACCCCGTCGAGGAAGACAGACGATTACTTGGTGTGGCGAGATCAGAAAAATACTAGGAACAAGGTGGAGTCGTAAATGGTATGATATGGGTCATTCAAGATCGACGGGAAAGGTATCCGTCCTATATGCAATGTGTAAAGGAACGGCGTAAAAGAAAGCTAAATCAGTTTAGATTGGCGAAGTATTCCTTCAAGGCTCATTTACCTACTTTTCCAGGGTCTGGCGTGTCGCCGTGTCTCGCAGGCTAAAGTGGGCCGATCCCGGACACTGTGTAATCAATGATAGTGGGCCGATCCTGCATCAGACCAACGCACGATACATTGAGTCCTCGCAACTGTTTTCATGTGGCTTCTATACACAACCTTCACTTTACAGATGGGGTCATCTTTGTGGCGCGTGCCAATGAACAATCAAATTCTTTGGTGAATCGATCCTTATATGGTAATCGCATTACAAACCCACAGGTTTAGCATGTGAAGTCTATCATCTTTGCTTTTTTTCAGCAAGTTTAGCATCAGTGTCTCCCCGAGTAGCCTTAACGGACGGGGAAGGGGGGTCTGCCACAAAGCTGTGTTGCTTAGAGGGAAAGCACGAAACACAGCTCTGACGTTAGCCTGAAGGAATAGGTGTATACCCCAGAAACGGCTCTCTCTCTGGGCAACAGAAGCGGATATCGAAGGCCATGCTTTCGTTCCCTGCTCGCGCCGAAATGGTTGCGGAGCCGGAAACACGTCATAACCCCATGTTTTGAGCACCATATATTAGCAGATGAGCCACTTGTGTAAAGCCCAAACCGCACGAGAGCGATTTTGTGCGCGACGGCGACGAGCGACGGCTTCGAGCGACGAAACAGGCCGTCGCGCAAAAAGATCGCTCGCTCTCTCGCTTCTGGAAAGCTAGAATTCGTCGCTCGTCACCCGGAAGTGCTATGAGCGACAAGCCAATAGCCCGAAGCCGGAACTGGATATACATCAGTCAAGTACTACCGATTGTCGCACGGAACGAGCAAATGACTAGATTTTGATACGTCCAAGGATAATAACGTAGTGCAAGACCTTTAGAAATATTTATGCTGCTCTTTACACTAAAACACGTCAACTTAAATTAATAAAGCACGCGTCACGCCAGTTTCCGCGAGTATTTGCTGCCCTCATACCGGCAACACCGGGTAGAAGTTGCTCGTCTCGTCGCTCGCATGCGGTACGACTTGTAGGCGACGAGCGAACGCGACAGCCATCTCCATCGCGTCGCTTGTCGCTGTCGCGCGCAAGATCGCGTGCATGCGGTTTATACTTAAGTGCTGGTTTATGTCACAAATGGGGGTGTTCGTGCAGTTCGATGCAACTCCACAGGGCATTTACGGAAGTCTTGATACGGAACTGCAATTGATCACCTCTACGAAAGGGGTGTAGACGTGGTACACTTCAATCGTTACGCTTCGTACTTCTCACTACGCTCGCCTGTACCTAAGAGGATATTTTTTTTAAATGCTCGAATGGAAGGGACGCTCTTCAAGTGAAGCCAGTGCCGTCATATTGAGGTGGGAAGGAAGCTCGGTGGCCGCCGGATTGTGTGTAGCGACTGCAGTATATACGCGGTGATTCTTTCCTGGACAAAGGTGCTTCTACAGCGCCTTCGTATGCGTGCAGCGCGATTGCAACGAGCATGGTTCAATCCTGCTTATCGGACGAACCATGCTCGCCACCTCCAAATATATGTTGACCCGCCCTCAAAGTTCAAGCTGGCCCACCCCAATTTCAAGCTGCCCCACTCCCAATTTCAAGCTGGCCCACCCCCAATTTAGGCTGACCCACCCCCAATTTCAATCTGGCCCACCCCCAAACTTCAAGTTGGCCCAATCCCAAATTTCAGTTTAGTAATGGCGATCATTTGCGGGGAAAAATATTAGGCCAGTTCCACGTTTGTGAAATCTGATGAAGCAGCACACCTCTGCAGGGGTGGGTAGTGGGCATGATGCTCGCCTTCGTACCGTGAGTACCGGGGTTCAAATCCCGTCTTGCCAAGAAAGTTTATATTGTTTTTTCTTCCTTTCTTTCTCATTCTTTTTCTCTCTCTCTATTTCTCTTTCTTTCTCTCTCTTTCCTTCTTTCTCTGTCCCTCTATCTCTTTCTCTCTTTCTCTATCTCTGTGTCTTCCTTTCTCTCTCACGCTTTCTCTTGCTCTCATTTTCTCTTTCCCTCGCCCATAGTATATGTGTTACAATCGTAAGTACAATGCAACCATATGGTTCCTATAAAAGCATGTTCTGCAAGCGTGGGTGTATGCCGCAGTACGACTGAGCGAAAGAAGATATCGATCTGATCACGAAGGTACATAAAGCGCGATACAACTTGTCACACAAATAAATCTGCCAGACCAAGACCACCTGTCTTTACGGGCAAGAACCAGTTTGTACGGCTGGTTCTTTCCCAAGCTCATGCGCATATGAAAACGGCGAAGACACAGTGGATTTTTGAATGTTGACAGAGGGATTTCCGTACGACGCTATAATGCTCCTGGGCCTCCGCAGTTTGTATAAAACTAGAACGCACTTCAATAATACTGATGTCGTAGTCATATCTGCACGGATCACTTCATTGAAAGTGTAGTACGGTTCATGGATGCCCTGAACAACCAACATGGATTGAAATGCTAAACGAATTGACAGCATTAAAAAAAATTATTATGTCGTGCCAGTAAGCATTTTGCTGACACGTTTTATCTGTCGTGATTTGTTGCTGTTTTGTGTTTTTGTTGGTGCATAGTGTCAAAGTCAGCAATAAAGGAAAAAAAAAGTGTATAGCGCAGTGGTTGTGACGCTCGCCTTCGGACCGTGGGTACCCGGGTTAAAATCCCGCCTCACGAAGAAAGTTTATTTTGTTTTCTTTATTTCTCTTGCTCTTTGTCTCTCTCTCTCTCTTTCTTTCTCTCTCTACACCTCCTCTCTCGCCACTCTCTGACCACCTGTGGCATGGCGCTGATCAACGCTCGGCACAGTTCAACCTCGGCCTTAAACAGCTCCACTGTTAAAACGGTGGCGAAAGCGCACGATATGCTACGCGGCCGGTTTCCCGCCCACCACACGATGGCCGCTGGCGGATTCACTGTCCTCTTTGTGTAGGTATAAGTGGCCTCCACTCCAGGAATTTATATATATATATATATATATATATATATATATTCTTAGGCCTGTACTTGCAATCGCACCTACACTGCGAGAGCAACAGCGTCTAGATATGAACAGTGTCATGGAAGCTGTCAATAAACCTCTCGTCCAGCGACTCCCATGATGCTCGCATATCCGCATAATTCCTTTTTTTTTTCGGTAATGTGGCGGAATCAGTTGATTTATAGCCCGAAAACATGAAGACCGAATTCGCCTTTCTTTTTTTTTCTTTTATTTCCCGACAAGACCTCAATGCTACTAAGTCGATGTGACGTCGCAGGTTTGAAAACATTCTGTCGCATTTCGGTGGTATGGTATGGTACGATGCACTTTATTCATTTCGGTCGTATTGAAAAAAAAGAAAAAAAAAAGTTGTCGCAGTTTCACCTGAAAGGCGAAGCATCAATTGCGATAGCAAATTTGTAGAGAGCTATACGGAGTAATGATAGTAGCTTTATCAGGTGTATAACCTTGGACATGAAGCAGCACCGGCAACACGCAGAACTGTTGTCGACGCCGTCGGCGTTTTGCCCGCGTTCGCACCAAATGCGTACGGCGTTGGTGACTGTTGCCGGAGCCTCTGAAATAAATAGGCACTTCATGCCGCAGCTAAACGTCGCCTCCCATCCCTCCCCCTCCCCCCCCTCCCCGCCACGGCCTTTCGCGCGTCGGAAGAAGGCGCGTTTGTTCTACATATATGGTGATTGTAAAGGAGAAAAGTTGTCGCAGTTTCACCTGAAAGGCGAAGCATCAATTGCGATAGCAAACTTGTAGAGAGCTATACGGAGTAATGATATTAGCTTTATCAGCTGTATAAACTTGGACATGCAGCAGCATCGGCAACACACAGAACTGTTGTCGACGCCATCGGCGTTTTGCCCGCGTTCGCTCAAAATGCGTGCGGCGTTGGTGACTGTTGCCGGAGCCTCTGATATAAATAGGCACTTGGTGCCGCAGCTAAACGTCGCCTCCCTTCCCTCCCCCTCCCCCACGGCCTCTCGCGCGTCGGAAGAAGGCGCGTTTGCTCTACATATATGGTGATTGTAAAGGAGAAAAGAGACGCCTACTTCTGCAGCCCTTAAGCGAGCACGGCGCAGAGCGCGCGTTTGTTTTCCGCCGTGCGTTAACTCTCCGTGAAAGACGCGCCCCTCGCTCCCTTTCACTCGCACATACAGCGTTCGGCGCGCGGCGACGATTTCATCTCCAAATGACGTCATACGGAACCTCACGGCGACGGCGACGCCGACGGCAGAAATCTGCTTTTGAGTGTCCATATAATTGCTATCGCAATAAAAGAGACGCCTACTTCTGCAGCCCTTAAGGGAGCACGGCGCAGAACGCGCATTTTTTCTTCGCCGTGCGTTCACTCCCCGTGAAAGCGCGCGTCCCTCGCGCCCTTTCACTCGCACATACAGCGTTCCGCGCGCGGCGACGATTTCATCTCCACTGACGTCATGCGGAACCTCACGGCAACGGCGACGGCGACGCCGACGGCAGAAATCTGCTTTGGAGTGTCCATATATTTGTTATCGCAATAAAAACATTTTTAAAACTCTCTAGTATGAAAACGCTGCTTGCTTAACATACCGGCCACATACTTGCTGGGGACATACTTTCAGTGTAGAGGACATACATCCCCTACACTGAAAGAACTGCATCGTACATTACCAGATATAGTGTACTTCAGATAAAACAATTGTTTAAACAAAAGCCCTACGTGAATACCGAGAAGACAGAATGAATTTTCAAGAAACCTGTATCAAGTTAAGCAGTCCACTTATGAACTACGACAGAGCTTAATAGTTAAGCAAGATCACGCACAAATTATGGTTTACAGAGGTTATTGTCACTAATACCAGAACTCCTCAATAAGTATCCTGACAAATTAAACCTAATTTATTATAGAGTTTCTCAAATTCAATTCAAGAAGCAAGTTAAAGCTTCATTACTCTTTGAGCAGGTGTGAGATTTTAGCCCCTGAGCCAATTCTCGGTATTAATCTCAGTATTATGTTGTATTTCATTGTGTATTATGTAGATTTATTTCATTTTGTGTGTGCACATGTATTAGGTTTTGATTCTCGTTCCGAAAGAGGAACTGCATATCTCACTGTATTTGCATTGATGTTGTATCTGGGTCGGCCTATGATGTGTAATCAAAATAAGATTTGCTGCCTACGCTGTCAGGGTGGCACAACCTAGTCAGGCTCTCTCCACGCCTTTTGTTGTGCCTCCTGAGCCAATTTGTATGAAATTGTCTCAAATAAAAGAGAAAGAAAGAAATAATGTATGCTTGATCAGCTCCGCGGAAGCGCGGAGGCATGTGCCATCTGGCGGTGTTGAAAGGAACCCATCGGCTGTGACGGTGTGCGTCCTTCGCTGTGATTGGTTGGCCTATTCAGTAAGATAACAGCCACACCGCTACACCCACGGTTACGAAAACCTGCAGATGTTCGCAAAGAATCATTCTCTTTTAAAAATGTGCTGGAACTTCATTAAATATTATTTAGTGTGCAGCACATCAACGAACTTGCAGGTTAGATGGACTGCCATCGCCTAGCAACGGTGACGGGCGATGGCAGTCATCCGTTTCTTCACTATAATTTTTTATTTACTTATTTGGTCCAAAGTAGCGCACTAGAACGGTGCCACGGCCTTCGATCACATTATTGTGCATGCAAGAGCCCAGTCGCTTTATGCCACCGGCAGTGCTGCAGTGATTTATGCAGAGACGCGCGTTGGCCGTGTTTTCACGCTAAATGACAATCATGAAATTACACGGAACTCATCCGGGAAGTTCATGGTAACCTGCTGGTTACCTGCAATGCGCATAATTATGTGAAGGGTTTCGTGGTGAATCGTGCCTCCGCCCATCAATTTCTCCTGCTTTACAACGCTATTTTAGTTATTTCATTAGAAGCGTTTCCTGTGTGCAGAGCTAGTTTCCATTGCTGACGCATTCTGAATGGGAAGCCACAAAAGACACACAGAGAGAGAAACTAAACAGAGCACGACGGATACATAATACAGAAACTCAACAATGGCAGCTGCCGTTGTTTCGTGCTAGCGGATGTTGCACACGCCAGCGAAAAATCGCAGGTGGATTACAAAGTTACAAAACCACAAATCCGGCTCCGGCACATGTACTCGTGCATGGGTCAACATCATCATCATCAGCCTATATTTGTGTCCACTGCAGGACGAAGGCCTCTCCCTGCCATCTCCAGTTACCCCTGTCTTGCGCTAGCTAATTCCAACTTGCGCCTGCAAATTTCCTAACTTCATCACCCCACCTAGTTTTATGCCGTCCTCGACTGCGCTTCCCTTCTCTTGGTATCCATTCTCTAACTCTAATGGGCCACTGGTTATCCATCCAACGCATTACATGACCTGGCAAGCTCCATTTCTTTCTTTTAATGTCAGCTAGAACATCGGCTCTCTGATCCACACCGCTCTCTTCCTGTCTCTTAACATTAGGCCTAACATTTCTCGTTCCATTGCTCTTTGTGTGGTCCTTAACTTGCTCTCGAGATTTTTTGTTAACCTCCAAGTTTCTGCCCCACATGCGAGAATCTGTAGAATGCCATGATTGTACACTGTTCTTTTCATCCACAGTGGCAAGCTCCCAGTCAGGATTTGGTAATGCCTGCTGTATGCAATCCAACCCAATTTTATTCTTCTGTAAATTTCCTTCTCATGTTCAGGGTCCCCTGTGAGTAATTTATCTAGCTAAACATACTCCTTTACAGATTCTAGAGGCTGACTGGCGATCCTGAATTCTTGTTTCTTTGCCAGCATATTGAACATTATCTTTGTCTTCTGCATATTAGTCTTCAACCCCACTCTTACACTTTCTCGGTTAAGGGCCTCAATGATTTGTTGTAATTCGTCCCCATTGTCGCTGAGGATGACAATGTCATCTACAAAGCAAACATTGCTGAGATATTCGCCGTTAATCCTCACTCCTAAGCCTTCCCAGTCTAAGAGCTTGAATACACGTTATAAGTATGCAGTATGGGCCAATATATCGGCCTCGTAACCTTGATATCATTGCCCACTTGATATCATTGCCCGTCTCATCATAGGATGAGACGGCTGAGTGTATATAGTAGCGTTGAAAAATTAGATAAGGTCGTCTGGCTTCTTGAAAATCAGCTGCGCAGGATGCCACACTAAAGCCAATTGTCATTGCAAAGTATTAGAATATGATTAATGGACACCACTCTATAACGTACGCTAATGCGAAACAATACGCATGCTTTCAACATTCATAAAATGTGAATGCCATATGCAGACGGAAACTTGCAGTGTCGGTGACCGCGAAAGAATAGCCCTTCTCTAGAGAAAGCATTGCCACTTCTGGTACACGCTGACACGCCCTTTTCACAGACTCCTCCTTTTCCAAGAAAAAATTTGTAAGAATGTAAGTGCTTCGCAAATTAGCATGTACTGCGTTCCTCTAAAATGTTCATCTATTCTGACCATGACAAAACAACAATGCATACTAGTCAGCTATGGCTGAAAGCTAAAAAATGGGCCTCTTTCTCTTGTACATTATCAAGCCAAAGGTGGATTTATCAGAAAACTTACTGTGACGAATTCGGGCCAGTGAATGCGGCATGAATATATTGTAGTCAACAGTAATTTCACTGAGCGTTGACGCTACCTTCCACCCGGAATGCGTCTTTTTTCAAGCACCCCACCTACCCATTTGCATTAGGATGCCTTTATTTAGAAAGGTATAATTTCTTAACGAAAGTTACGCATTCAGAAATATTTAATTATTGACGGGCAGAGAAGCAAGTATAATCATGCTTACACAACCTTTTTTTAGGGGATTTAAAGGTACACCTCGTTAAACTGATATCAAGCAAATGCAACAGTTCGTAACCCCACGTGGAGGTTAGATCAGTCTTTGTGATAGCGTGCTGACGTAATGCTGTATGCAGAGGTGCGTTCATTTTCTCTTCCGAGGACTGAGTATGAAGTTCTGCTTAGGCGTGGCATTTCTGCAGTACGTGAATGACTTCTTCAGAGGTTAACCCCACATTTGTGTAGCGGTGTGTACAGCTGTTAGATTATTGAACCCTCCTTGTGTCATTGTTATCTTTATTATCATTACATTTATTCTCAATTTTCTTTTTTTCGTTTATCGCAACAACACAGAAAAGAAGCAGGAGAGCTATTGCTGAACTCAATATCACTACAGCAACCCCTTTTTCAAAGAATTGAAGCATTTTTAACTCCGTATCACAGTTGTCATTGTCATATCAAGTGCGGTGGACGGTGCGCCTACAATGTCGCTGTCACATTTGGATACCATAGTGGCATGTCTCGACTAGTTTAGCTGTTGTAATGCTTATTACTATTACTTTTTTGTAGTTGTTGTTGTCGCTATAACATCCGATAAGAAATAACTTTGCTTACAGCGCTGACACAGAGTTCTACACAACGTGACACAGGTCGCTACACAACGCCATTCACTACATTTCTTCACACTCTATGAACTTCGGCACTCGTTCAACGTTGTAATTCTCAAAATATGCATTCAACATCTTGCGCGCAGAAAATGTGATTTCAGTGATTTGGTTTCAAGCTATCTTCTGCTAAAAGTAGCAAATGTATTCTGACGAGATAAGTTAGAAGGTGAGTGCGTTTTATTTAGCCAAACTACGGGCTTGGCATGCTAATAAATGTGCGATATGTCAGGGCAAGTGTAAACGAAGAGTCAGATACAATAAAGAGACACACACGCGCGCAATGGAAAATAACTAGCATGTGAACTCAAGCTAACATACAGTCTCGGACTGGGGCCAATGTTGTCCTGCAGCTGAAGACGTGGGCCATGACGCATGCCTAAAGTGGTCTTTAAAGGCCGCCTTAAACGATCAAAGACGTCGGCAAATGCAAATTACATAATCATATTCCTCGTCGACATTGCAATTTGGACACATAGGCATGGCGAACAATTATTTTTTTATAAATCGTGATTTCACTATTTCAAAAGCAACGCTCAAACAAACACGACGTAGGCACATACGATCACGCCTGTCTAGACCACTACTTCCCAACAGTGTGGAAAACACTGTTGGGAACGACATATCTGCAGGGCCGATACGGCCGCTCCTTACACGTATAGGCGCTGAACCGTGCTCCGTGAGGGCAGCCGAAAACAGCCCCCCCCCCCCCCCCGCCTCCTTCCTTTCTTCTGATTCACTATTTATGCCCCGCCCCTCCCCACACAGACTACGCTGTGAGTACCTGCACAACAGCTGACGTAATAGCTACAGTTACTCTCCCTCAATATGGTGCTAGTATCTACTCGGCTAACTCATTGGGAGCAGCTCCGGCAGTGCGGTTAGCTTTAACGACGCTGACTATAGCACAGTGGGCGGGTAACATCAGAGAAACGAAAGAACAAGGAGAGACATTTCGAAACACAACTGAAGCCACACGTATTGGCCCAACACGTGATCGTCCCGTCAGAGCGCGCGGTAGGTTTTAGTGTTCCCGCTCTGCAGGCAATGCTACGACAGAACAGTTGAACAAGGGGGCATCGATTCAAAATATGACAGCAGACTGGTGTAATCTTTCAGAATGACAACCCAGTCTCCAGTGAAGCTGTTTTGTCCGAGCAGTTGTAAGAACTTCATTTCTTTCAAATTATCGACCCATGACATACATTTAGTGCGCACCTAAGCATACATTTAATGTTTGTCACTACGTAGGCATTAACGTTAACCAACTCTGTTTAAACAAAAGTAGTAAACAACCTCGCAGAGCGACAGAGTACAAAGGCCTGAAGAACTTTTTCATCTAAAAAAAATTTGTCTCTAATTTATGCTGTGAAGCTGGTTGGACACGCGAAGCTGTAAACGACACCTATAACGATTAACCATTGCGACGCGGCTTTAAATTATTCACATGGCGACATTCACATGCACTTTACCTAATAATTAGCCAAAGAAGTTTCAACGGCCTGCCACTTGGCTTGCGCCACTACTTCGTGCACCTACAGTCTTTGTAGTGGACCAGGGACAAACAAAATGCACTTAACCGGGAACCACAGTCGACCACACACGGAGCAACTAACTCCAAATTCCGCGTCGAGAAATTTTTTCTTAAGTTTAGAATTTGGTCCCTTGAAAACTATTGATTGCATTGCACCTTCGCCGCTTGGCCGTGTTTTCGGCTTCATGACATTCATCATCATACTGCCGCGCTTGGCGCTTGCGCTGAGCCTCCTGGACACCACTCGTCGCATGCACACTGCTCTTCAGGAGTCCTCAGTATACCTGGGCTTCCCGTAGCACTGTCACAACACAAATGCAATGCCATACTAGGCGGGCCCTCTTTATATATACGTAATGTAGTGTCACAAACATGTACTTTAGCTTATAATTTATATGGGTATTGACGTCACGCCCTCTGTTACAAGCGGGTGGCATTATCAATCATTCCGTGCTTCCCAATACTATCGATTGTCCTATCAACCATCATGTTCACACGAGACATGTTTTATGATTTTCTTTATCGAAACGAGCTATGTGGTATGCCCTGTATGTGTGATTCGGAAGGATATGCCCACTTTTCGCTTCAATTTTAGCGTACGATTGCACTACCTCCGGGATCGGCCCACGCAAACGGTCATTTTTGCATAAAGGCACGACGAATGCATTGGGGGGGGGGGGGGGGGGGGGGTAGGTGGAGGAATACAGCTTCGCTGTAAAAACGATATTATATATAGTAGTAGTGTATAAACAAATGTAGTATGCGAATTATTTTTGTTACGGAAATACGCACACACACAGAAAGAGCGTATATGTTAGTATGATGCACCATTTTATAAACGATAGCTTCACTTGTTCATACTGTTCATATACAAGAGTTCTGAGATAGCATCGAACTCAATGGGCATGCAAATTCTCTAGTTCTACCATAATTTGTGTATACTCTATGCATGTAGTATTTTTCCATTATACGTGAGGCTTTTTTTTTATGCACTGGCATATTACATTCTGCCTAGAATATCTGCTGGTGAAGAAAGCGTGTCTGTGTAATTGCTGCAAGTTTAGTACATGCAGTTGTTTTAGTATTTCATCCGCCCCGCTGCTGTAGAGTCTTGAACCATATGCAACGTTCCCATACCAATTCTTTTAATATTTCTATCGTTCCCTGCCTGCCGGCCTTTTAAAGAAATCACCATACACTGACATACCGTCTCCTAGGCCAGGCCGAAGCGTAGCAGAACAAATCATTTAGCGTTCCGCATTCCAATTTGCGGTGCCAAAGAGCGCCTTTGTGTTCACAAAAAATGCAAGTGAACAGGTCATTGGCACTCCCGTCGGGGATCGTTCACCCTCCAGTCGCCCCCCTCCCCCGGCTCCCCCTCCCCCACAAAAAAAGAACCAAAATCGTTCAACCTTTTTTAAGTGTGACCGAGGGGCGCGTCTTTGTCACCGGTTGACATAGCTTCGCTTCGGTGAAGGAGTGCCTTGCACGGTCAAGCAGCAACGCTATGTTTCCTTTTTTTAAGTCGCACACATTACTGGAGATGTCGGCCCGGCCGTACACCTAGCCTGGTAGTATTGATGAAAAGGTGATGCATGAGCTTGCTCATCCGTACAAACACGCCGACAGCATCCCGAAGCAAAAGAACGAACAACGCTGATCTAAAGTCAAAGCGTCTTTTTTTTTTCTTTTTCCTTGTTGTCACTTTAAAAAAAGAGAAATGTATTGAGACAAGGTATATTTTTGGTACAGTGAAAGCGTATGTCATACCGAGCGCGGAGAGTCAGCAAGCCAGAGAAGGCGCAAAAAAAAAAAAAAAAGGTGCGTGGCAAAGCCATTCTTGGAACTCCCGTACTAGCCAGTGATCTCAGTGACTTCACTTCGACAGCCTGTGGGGTCTCTTATTAAAGTTCTGTTGAAAAAACAGAGGATCATAGTATTGTAAGGAACCAAATCAAAACTGAACCTAAGGAGTTTGCGATAGCTTCCCCAAACAGTAGCAAGTGGTTGTTTTAGTAAGGGGACAGTAAACCAAAACTGCAGAACTAGCAGCGATTGATGTTGCTCTGAAATACGTACACGAAGAATTAAACGCCTTGAAGGTCGTCATTCTTACAGACTCCCGTGCTGCCCTCAGCAGACTTAGACAAGATGCCGATAGCCCATTGTTGTGCAGTATCCAAGAAACTTCGGGCAAAATTACTTCCTGTGGAGTGTCCCTCATTGCCCAGTGGGTACCCTCGCACGTGGGCATCGCTGGAAATGAAGAGGCTGATCGCCTCGCTTCAAGCTGTGCCCACCATGAATGTGACTGCCCTGACATTTCGTGCACGTTTGAAAACGCCCGTCTCCTTATACGCCGACACCTAGCACCCAGATCGGCGTGTTGCAGACGGATCGTTCCCTCCCCGCGTTCGTGGTCGAGGCTTGCCCCGTCGTGCTAGAGCACTGTTATACAAGTTAAGGGTTGGGTCTGTGTTGGTGCGCGAACGCCTATGCCGACAAGGACGTGTGGACAGCCCGTCGTGTACGTTTTGTGGCTCCTGTGAGACACTTGAACATCTAGTTTTAGAGTGTCCCGCATTCGTTGCGCAGCGCGCATTACTAATTAAGGAGTATAACCTTATGGGGCTGCAATGTGCGACCCTTGACGATTGCCTTTTTCCAAAGGGGAGCGCTGCAAGACGTGACCAGGCCCATCGAGCCTTGCTAAGTTTTCTGAAGGACACTGACTTGGCCTCCCGTTTATAGACATTATTTGTATTTTGTTTTGTTTTTATTTTTTTATTTGTTCTGTAACAGACAAGTTGACCTGCATTAGTAAATTACATTTCTGCAATACAAAATACATTGTCCTTAAACTTAGGCTTGGCCAGCCAGAAATGACGTCTGAACGAAAGGCGGGGAGCATTATCGCAAAGCGGTGAAACCATTCATTTTATTATACATGGGCTAAAGGTGCTAAAGATTGATAATGACGCTACATTGCATTCTAGAAGAGCCCAGAGACTGAGCTGAAGATGTTTCAACAAATATAACAACAGACAACGCCATTGTCAACCTGAAATCGGGAATGGACAAAGCGCACGAATTAGGGCAATCGTCGTATTTGCCTCGTCTCTTGCGCTAATGACACAGCGATAGTAATGAATGATAATAAAATGAAAAATGACTTTTTTCAGCATTGCTTAATGGCAACACCACTTTTCTTTAACACATATTGTGTGTCAAGTGCAAAAGTTTAACAGCGAGACAGGAACAAAAAGATCCGAGAACGAGCTCTTGCTCCTGCATCGTTGTTAAACGTTTGCGCTTCACACAAAAGATGTTTCAACACCAACTAGGCTAAGCAGTTACGCTACGAAGTTCTGTTGCGCTCCTGTTGTTATGGAGCTCCGCCACAGTGATTACCAAACGTAACTTAGCTTTGTTTATTGCCAACGCTAACATTTTGCGTGGTACGGAACCTAGGAACGGGCTATTTACATGGAATGGCTTTGCTATTGCGATTTCCAAGCTGAACTATGTGAACAATGTACTACAGTTTCACCGGCTGCATACCCAAAATCTCAATAAACACATTTCTTTCTTTCTTTTTGCAGCAATCGCCACCTTGAAATATTCTACGCCGGCAGTATGCCGCACTTTTCCACCGATAAGCTGCCTCTCCTTTAAGTATTTCTGTTCTTCTTTAAGCCTATGCAGGGAAAACGGGAGCGAACATTTTGAATACTAACCTGAACAACGTCACAACAACAGAGCACTATGAATTACATTTAGCAGAGAAGGTGAATGTAACCTAGCTGACGTAATTTCGAACCACTCATTCAGGCTGTCACTTTACATGGAGTCGTTAAGGGAGCCGCGCGGCAAGCTGCTGTTCTATTTTAAAACAATGTTCCAAGTTGCAGTGCCGGTGACAGTCTGCGATGTCACACTACGCCATGACACCGCCTGGAAATATCGTTGTATACACTAGCCGCGGTAGCTTAGTGGCTATGGCGGCGCAGTGCTGAGCTCCAGGTCGCGGGTTTGTTTGTGGTGGATGCATTGCGATAGGGGTGAAATGGGAAAAAAGAACAAAAAAGGAACAAAACACTCATGAACCTATATTTGTAGGCACGGCAAAAAGAACACCGAGTTGTCAAAGTCCACTCAGAGTCTGAGCCCACTACGGTGCGCCTCATAATCAGATGTCATTGTTTTGGAACGTAAAACACACGAATTAATTAAAACCTCTATATAAGGGCGGACGCATCCATTGGCCCGCAAACAAAAATAGAAAATCAGCCCACGAAATTGATTTATTCATTCTGCTTGCTACTAAACGTCACAAAGTTATGCACTGACTCGCCCCACAACTGTCGTGCTTTAGTCGGTGCCATCTGTTCAAAAACACTGTCAACTTCCTATTTGATATCCGCAATGGCTGAGTTTAGCGATGGTAATTTATGCGCAAAAACAGGGCACTTGTTTAGGGTCCAGTGCAGCTTCTTTATTAAAACTTATTTACCTGGCAAAGTTTGATCAAGCACTTGACAGGAGTTTGGACCGCAACCGAGTTGTTAAGGTTTGCCGCTAAGTAGTGGAGTTCTTGATTTTGTCAAGGTTATCTTCCAATAAAGCTGGTTTCTGCGGCCACTGGTGAGTTGGATTTTCGCCTCGGGTCGCATTTTATTTCACTGAAATTTGCGTACGAACTCCCAAAAAGGAATCGTATTAGATTTCTGACCCTTGAACCGACATTGAATACAGGGGGACATGTTTGAGGGATGTATTCACCACGACCCAAGAAGGCGTCGTACCTTGCAGTTCATGCCACTCGAAGCTTACCAACAGGGGCACGAACCCCCACACTGTGCTTTGAAAACGCGCCGCAAAAAAAAAAAAACTTTGCTTTCATACAATGCAGTTTAGTTTCCAAAAGCAGGTAGAAACACTGCGGCCGGGTTTCCACGACACTTAACAAAAAAACTGTATTGGAAACGTTCTTGAAAATACGAAAGGGAGCAACGGATAAAAGAAAGAAAGCGCCGTCCCTGTGGAAAAACCGAAATCTTCAAGTAATACTATATGTACATACATAGAATAATCACAAAAAAGTGGCGAGCAGATTAGATGTCCGCGTAGTCTTCTCCTCGGAAGCGGGCTAGCTTGTGCGGGCGCATCAGCCAGCAGAAGCAAAGAAGCAGGTGTCGTATCATCCACGCTGTAAACTATGTTTCTTGTTTCACGCAGGTGATCTATTGTATCCCGTCGTCATGCGGGAAGGTGCACATCGGCCAAACGGACTAATGTATCGATGATCGCCCGAAAGAACATAAAGCATCTTTTTTCAACCACCGACAGTGGGCGCTTGCAGATACATATCAGGCAGTACAGGCGCACTCCGATGTTTGAGTGTTTTAGAATTTTGGGCCGCCGGAAGACAGTCAGGGAGGGAAATTTTCGGGGCTCTTTATATTATTAGGCAGTGACAAGGAATTACGTTTCTTGAATGGTAGTACAACGGGTAATTTCTGCTAGATTTTTTTTCTTTTTTGCGTTGGTTTTGTGATGCTTTCACGCATGCACCTAGAGACTGCCCGAGATTATATATTTGTTATGCGTCATAATAAAAATGTTTAATTCCTGCCTCATCCCACCTTCTTCTATTCATGTATACTTTGCGTTCTTTCGCTGGTTTTTCACCTTCAGTTACGTACCGAATGGCCCAGCTTTCTACTTTTGTTGCTCAAAAAAATATGTGATATGTGATCGAACTTTCTTCGTTGGCGTATGTGGCATTGTAGGATAAGGAGGCGCTGAGATTCGAACTTCCCGAGAAAGTTTGCTTGCCAGATGCTCGCTTTGCTCTCTGTACCTACCTGACGAGCTTCTTTTTTTTTTTTTTTCACTTTCGCAGAGCTCCGAGTCAGCCGCTCTCTATACCTCACCACTTTCTTTTTATTATTATTATCATTCCTAGTACTTGCCTGAAGAGATTGTCCCAACAGGGCACCTGCTACAATGGCGCGTACTTGCAGGAAACTAGCCACCATAATCACACGCAGGCACGAGCGGCGGGGCTGGGGAGCCGCGTTTGAACGGCTTTACGACCGCGGCATTGGACACGCTCATTCCGCCGAGGCGGCGCCTGGTCGTCTGCCGGCGTCCATGACAAAGCGCGCGCTGCGGTTCTCGGCCTCTGTTGTGGCCACCGTCCACAAATCTAGCTTTTGCAGCCCTCCCCCCCCCCCCCCCCCCCCAGCCCCCGCCACACATACATCTGTATAGTAGTGTCGTTACATGCCTTTGTCTGTTGTCCGCGCGTGGGTGCGCGTACGTGTCGCACGCTTACACGCGCCCACAAGACGCGACAGGTCCGCTCAACGCGTGCTTTGAAATTCTGGCGCCTGGTAGCCACGGTGGGCACAGGGGGGCGTTCAGGGATTCCCAGCAAGCAGAAGCTGGCTTTTTGGGGAATGGGATCAAGGGGGACTGACCTTTCGACTGTGTGTGCTTCTCCTCCCCACTCAACCTTTTCTGAGACCTAATCCGACCGCTCCAAGGGCGCATCGGGCTCTAGCCCAGTTACCAGCAGTCATTAAATGTACTTTATTTGAAATCAATGAATAGGAAGCTTGCGTTTATTCCGACACCCACAAAACTGGCCGCAATTATGTTTTCTCCATAGTATTCTGAGAGTTCTGCAGGCGGCTGAACGGTATGCGACAAATTAGCCTCCCTTTCAACGAGCTGTTCATGCTCGAGGAGGGGGGGACATTGCTCTCCCGCTCCCCACACCCCCCTCCTTTTTCGCGCGTCTACGGGTGAGGATGAAACAGCATAGCAAGGTACGACTGCGCTAAGGAAAGCAAAGCATTGTGTTCGCCTTACTTTGCCCTTTCCCTCATTTGTGCTTTCTTGGACCGGTGAGGGGGAAAGAGGGCCTGACTTGCGAGCCTACTTAAGGAGGGCGCGCTGACCCGGGCGCCTCAAAAGTGCAGCAAAAAAAAGCAGCCCTGCTGATCTGTTTTTTCTCGGAGTAAATCTGAGGTGAGTGATCGTCATACCGTGTTTGGTCGTAGCCTGTAGCATGATAGCAGAATCATTTTTGAGACCCAACGGAATACGAATGGAATAGCGAAATAGTTTTCGAATATTGAGTAACACCCCCCTTCCCACCCAAGTTCTCACTATTATATGAAAGCGATCGACACATCCTACTGTATTCACAACATTAGCAAGTTCCTCTCATTGTATTGCATTTTATGACGTGTCCTTTAGTTATTTTTTCATTAAAACGACAAAGAGCAAATAAGCAGTTTGTTCGCATACCCAGAACTCGTTCGCACTTGCAAATAGTGAAGACCGAATCGAAGAGACCGATATTCCATTCGTTATTTTTAAGTTTAGATTATATTCGCCCAAACCATACTCTGTAGCCTTTGCCATACAGTTGCTACTTTACACTAAATTGGCATTGATATTTGGTGTCCCACATACTGCTCCAATTATTTTGTTATATTTTCTAATGTCTTTTGCTTATTTAGTTTGATAGACTGCTCTCCCACCCACGCCCAGTGACTAGTTGCAGTGACGTTGTATGACCGTACAATCGCGCTGTATGTCTTGCAGGAGAGTGCGCGGTGTTAAGAGGAAACGTTAGCTAGGGAGCTCCCTTAAATACATGCAGAACGCGAAAGCTTTTTTTTCTCGCCAACCATTCTAGAAGAATTGATGTATGTGTTTTTTGGCAAGAGTTACGGAATTGTAAGCTTTGTGCTTCTATACTTCAAATTTACTCAATTTTAAGCAAAGGTTGTCCTAAATCAGAAATCTGCTTTCTAAAAAAAGTTGCTCTCTCAAACGCATCAACTTTAATTCAGATCGGCCTGATGGTTGTGAAAGAGATAAGTATTTCTGCTTTTTACACGTATTCGAATAGGGAAATCAGCTTGAGACACTTATACATAGCGCTGTGTGTTTGTAAAATGTGCCTTTCTGTGGTCGCTGTCGTTCAGCTTGCACGTACGTTTTGGTGGGCTAGTTGGTTAATCATGATGCAATGTGTCTGCTCACTTTAAAACAAATACGTAACACAGTGACAAAACACGAGTGCTCGGTGTTGTGTGTTCACTGTGTTTGTGTGACCAAACAGCAATTTACTACTTGATATTGTTCATTTACTACTTGCGCACCGTGCACGTACAGTTGGCGTCAGATGTTTGCGAACCGGACTATCTGTGAATTTCCGAACAGCTTGTGATTGTAGCCAGCAAAGCAGCACAGGGCTGTCCGTTCAGGCATGGGAAACCACTAATAGCAGGCTGGGGCCACCGCAGGCTGCTAACATAATTTTTTCTGGTCCCGGGGTGCGCAAACTTTTCACGCCGACTGTACCCTTGGGATGAAACAGTCGTAGTAATGTTGCTGCTATTATGGCTAACCAGAATCTCTACAATGGCAACCATATCATGAGACATTCTGCATGCCTTTTATTCAAGACTTATGAATGGGAGGCCGATAAAAGTTGCCCAATTTTACCAATGCGCTGCAAACACTACTGAAAGAAACTCGATTGTGTGTCGGACCCTGTATCTACCAGCGCGTCCACGACTATATACGTGCAGGCTTTATTTATTCTGTAATCCAACTCCACTTTAGAACTTCAGAGCCTATGACTTTGTTCTTATTTAACTATATTTTACTCATTATGGCTACTATTTAAATAGGAGTAGTAATTATCGTTGGCGACTAAATCTTTTCTTTCATTTTCATTACACACACACACAGATAAAATACAGAAGCCGCTATGTGCTTTCTCAAGTAGCGGACATGTGTTAACTACTCGATGCCGTGCGAGGACTGCAGCTAATCGCTTTTTCATTTACGTTTCAGTGCCACCTGCAGCCATGAACACTGTTACCCGTGAGTACCTCATTGTTTCCTTCTTTATCTCGCTTACCGGTCTGTCTAATCAAATTAAGCGTTCTTTTTACTGTGTACATTTCCTAGAATTGACTAATTCACGTTCTAGTTCCACATGCCTTGCTTGTTGTACTCTAATTAACATGCTCGAGAAGTTCCCGCTTGTATGATAGCTGCGATTAGAGCCAGTTCCGAGTTATTTCCCGTGAATTTTTTGCGTCGAATTGCGTTGGCTATCATTTTGACACAAACGGTTACGTCAATCATGCATATGTGGGAGATGGCCATTTAAACCGTAAGAGGATCCTAGTTCGTCTATATTTCAATTAATTTCCGCCACGTTTTGTGTGCTTCCAGGGCTGAATTCACTAAGTTTTTAGTTCGTGAATGCTTTGTGCCATTGCCCGGGCACTTTCCTTCGCTAGGATTTTAAGAATTTTAACGTAAGGCTGTTTTGTGAATGCCGGCCCCCATTCGCTTACAGAATTTCAAGGAGCTCAACTAGTTAAAATAATTATGCGCGTCGGCTTTTTATACTAAGTAACTTTTACAGTAACTTTTACAATAAGTTCCTCAGGCATGAGAAACTTCGCAATGCGTCACAGATCTGAGAATTTTTGCTGGTGTTTTGCGAATTGCGGGATTCATGACTGTCCTGGCCGTATGCTCCAGCTTGCCTTGAACCCAAGTACACTGGAAAAGCGACAAAGGCTATCACAATTACGACGCTGGCATAACTGGTTCACACGCACTCTGAACATGATTAAATCGGCATGTCAAGGCTCGTGTACAACACTAAATGTCGCACGAAACACCCAACAGACCCGAGAAACAAAAGCTGGTTGCGCAAATAACTGATCTCTTCAATGATTAAATCACGTATGTTCGGCTAAGCGTTAGTTTTCAAGTGTAACGTACTTTTTTGTAGACAGCTGCTGCCTTAATACTACAGTTGTAAGCTTCTACCATCCCAGTCAGGTTTGGTAGTCATTAGCCGTGACCACCAGACAGTGCATCTTACGAAAGAAGGAAAAAAATGAAACCACTGTGACATGCGCCGTTAAAGCAATACTTTTCTTACCCCTGTTTTCAGTTCTCGTCATCCTGGCGATCGCCGGCTCCGTGTGCGCTGCTCCAGCCGTAAGTCCATCCCAACGCTTACATATGCGCACGCTCATCTGTTGAACTAATTATGCATGGGTTTTGTTTCCCGGTAATAAGAACGAGGCATTAAAGACATAATTTGCCTTTTCTGGCAGTGGCGATTGCAAAGGTCATTGATCGAGTATTCCTCACTAAGGTATTTCAATTAAAAATGGGCGGAAACCGGCAAGTATGCAATATCTCTGCTTTAGTTGACTTATACTAAAAGTACTAGATGAAGGTTTTTCAGGTAAACGCGCAATGCACCAGAACAGCTTGCATATCAAGAATCACTTCAATCACGCCATTCTAGGAACCTCGTAACTTTACAACATGATCATTTAGTGACACTCGCGACAGGCTTGTGTGGTGTGTCGCGAGTACCTTCAACATTCCATCAGTCCGAGCAGTAACACTGGATTAATAGGGGGCTCTTTTTTGTCCGTAAATGTATTGCCCTTTGAGGAATACTGGTGACTTAAACGTGAGCAGCCAGGCTGGAATGCCACCTCGCGCCGCGTTTAGCCAGAAAATACACAGACGTGTTACTGCAGTAACCAAGCATATTCCACTTAGCTGCTGGTGTAAAGTATCGGTAGCGATATGATCGTAAACATGGCGCTTTTTTATGTTTTTTTTACCGACAAGAACTCCCAGGTAACACGAGTAAGATGTCCTTACGTTTACGGAATAGCCCGAGTATCTCAAAATACAAATCGCCCGTTACAAAGGGTACGGCCCCAAGTTCAGCGCAGTTCAGTCTATGACTTTCCATTGCATGCGCCTGTACATTCTGCCAAGCTAAAAATATTTACCGTACATCCAAACGCGCATTTATGCGTTACGAAGCTACAGCCAGCAACCCACCAACACCCTTCTCATACCTTTGATAACGCTTTCCATAAGTGTCGTCGGGTCGGGTCTGTGGAGTGTTCTTGTGACAACCTACGTTAAGCTCATCTCGTGTTTTTTGCATTAATTACTGTCTTTAATCGTTGTTCTAATAACTCTAATCAGCCCGGCCAGGAGCAGGACTTTGCCCACAGCGAGTCTCCCCAGTCGGCCTACCTGGGCCTTCCCTCCGGCTCGGATGACATCGTCAACCCCATCGACATTTCGTTCAGCTGCGCCCACCGGAGCCTTGGCTACTACGCTGACATCGGAAACGAGTGCAAGATCTTCCACGTCTGCAACCCCGTTCTCCTGAGCGACGGACAGGTGAGCGATTGAGCTTGTTTGATCATCGTGCATCAAGAAAACCGCTTCTTGACCTAGTTTTGGTATTTGCTGAAAGACATATTTGCAGCAAAGAGGACAGACACAAAAAAGAACGCGAAGGGAAACTGAGAAGCCCTATTTTTGTCAGTCGCAACCGTATGACGCCAAAACAAGGAAGAGGAAGGATGACAGGGGCGGCCCGTGTAATAAGGCCGCTCGTGTAGTCAATGATTCTTACTATTTGTGTGTGTCCCTTTAGCGGCGACTATGTATTTCAGCATGTACATATTTACGTAGGGAATGCAACCAGCAGTGACGCGAGCTGCGTAGAGTGGTCATTGAAATATCACTGTGCTTTTCGTTGTAATAACAATTTTTACTGTGCGAACGCACTTTGCTCTTTAGAGCATTGCCTGCAATAAAAACTCCGTAGCTAATCACGGGTGTGTCTCAGACTTTATAGCATTTATATCAAGAAACCTCGAGAGTGTGAAGTATCCCAGCAACCTTAATGATCGAGTTCAAAACTAAAGAATCTCTTCAAACTCTTTTATTTACCTATTACTGTGGCACAGTAGCCTCGCGAATTTTTAAGTTAGTTTCATGTACATCATGGGGTCCCATCGAAAAATTGGGTGGTTGAACTCCATGCATTAAAGACGTTTATAAGAAGGAAGAAAAGCGAATGTTATGAAGAGTCCCGACTGCTTTCGGTTATCTTAGTGTAATGGATCAAACAGATTCGATTTTTTTAAAAGCATCTCACCTTTGCCCTTTTTATCCCCACCAGGTGGCCATGATGCAGTACAGCTTCGTTTGCCCCAACACCACCGTGTTCGACCAGCAGACCCTGACCTGCACCAGCCCCCCGGGAACGGCCCCGTGCCAGCAGGCTGAGAACTTCTACTACCTGAACCGCCACGTCGGCCAGGGTGGAGTCGGTGGCGTGCCCGCTGCCTCAGCCCCCCTGCTGCCGCGACCGGCAGTCGTGCCCGAACCCAAGCACGAGGCCCCCGTCGATCAGAGCGTAAGAAAAGGGCTTGCGTCTGGTGCAAATTCAAGGGAGACGATTACGCAATAACATTGGGACACTACACAGCAACCCTAAATTAGTTTAGGATGGTAAAATATTATTTAAAGGGAAGAAAAGCTATTCCAGCTCTCCGCAAATTGCCCATATACAATTTGAAGAAAAAAGGAAAGCCCATAGAAAGAGGCTATGCAAACTATCGACTGGTGTCGATAACCCTTTGCAATTTTCGCACAAGCTCGCCGTGTCACCTTTATCGGTAAATGTTGACTAAAATGCATCTTACTGAGCCTTACCGGCTCAAATGAAAACATTAACTCAAGATCTGTTACGTCATGCTGACGCACTGTCACTAGGCTATCGACCGAACTTCAATATTCATTTTCACTGGTAATAGTCAACTGCTTACTAGAGCACAAAACTAATGCCAAACACGCCTTTATTTAATTTAGCCCCAGAACATCAGCGTTGTGTGCCAGATTTGAGTTTTCTCGGCATGACTGTTCCAGTGGGAAAAAAAAAACAAAGAAATGTCGACGCCTTGGTACTTTTAGAATGCGAGTATAGTCTTCATTTATCAATGACAGGTGAGGTGACAGGTCACAGCGAGCTGGTGCGGGTACTATAAAGACGGCAGCGCTACACGTATTTCGTGTTTGGGTCTTATCTGGCTTTC
Organism: Dermacentor silvarum; assembly: GCF_013339745.2. Classification (NCBI taxonomy): domain Eukaryota; kingdom Metazoa; phylum Arthropoda; class Arachnida; order Ixodida; family Ixodidae; genus Dermacentor; species Dermacentor silvarum. The sequence continues at coordinate 89,778,938 of NC_051162.1, forward strand.
CCAGACTCCTTTCACGGCGAGAGTGACAGCATCGGCGCTACAGAAACATAATCGATAAGGCATCTCGCGCCCATACCCAGTGCCAGTAGGTCAGTGGGACGTCACTGATTTGAATTTGTTCTCGTATTTGGCCGTTGTGACGCGGTAAATGTACTCGAAACCTGCTGATTTCGCTGTTTGCCTCTTTCAGAATACATTGTAGCCCATTCATACCGATGAAAAAAAAATTATTAGGCACCTACGGATGCCACTGAAATCCGCGACGTCAAGGCGGAATAGTGCAGATGCATAAAGTTAAAATACTGCATAAATTCCTACAACATTGTGCGACTAAAATTTACTATCGGGAAAAGAAGTTGCATTTACGAATCGCTACATTTACGCCATGTCGTCTCATCTCTTTTTCAGCCTGCGTCAGCCGAGCCTGCTAGTGATGACGACAGCGTTGTGAGGCCATCGTCCTACTACGGCGGCAAGAGCAGCTAAAAAGGACACCCGTTGGTGTTACACCGCATCCTGTGGGATAGCCACTCTGCATTCGTTGCAGAGATTCGTGCCAAATATAAAAATTATGTAATTGAAAAATAAATGTGTGTCACTGTTGTTCCTATCTATATCGCCTCAACTTAGTCACTCTCAACGGCTTTGGCTTGCGGCTTCGGGTTCATATCTACGCAAGGTGGTGTTTAAAACGTCACGGCCATGACGCGTTTCCGGTTGCTTGTATGAGCTCATACGCGCGACGGCAACGCAATCAAGTAGCACAGCGCCAGCCCAACGCTCGCGCCTGTAGAGTGGCTTCGAATACTGGGAGAGTGGGCAAAGCGGCGCGCGAATACATGGGGGAGCGTGAAGCTTTTGTGGTGAGCAGCTACTAGAGGCGCTGCGGTGCGAAACACGTGGGCGTCCCCGCTCGGATAGCGGCGGTCGTCTGCTACACGCTGGGTAACGCACGCCCTGTCGAGGTGTGTATAAGTACATCGCCGCAGAATAATAGTGATTCTGCAGCACTTTGTTGAGTGAACTAGAGCATTTGTCCGTCTGCGCTTTTGCGTGCTTTCCACCGCAATGTTAAGCACGTAAGTGGCCATTGGAGTCCCATGTTTACGCGTGTAGTACGCCACAAGTCGGTTGAGTATGGCATGATCAACGAAGAAAATTGCACACTATAGCGTAGCGGAGACTAGGACGAAGTGGACAGATGACCAGCTCCCTATGACGGCCTCTCCGATATTTTCATTTTTCGAAATTTTACGAGTTTTCTATAATTGACAGTTGCAACCAAACTGTTTTTCTAATCAGTGACTGAATTTGCTGACTTGACTGCACGCGGCTGCAGAACCAAGGAATCGGCAAGCTTGCTGCATAGGCAAGGTCATCAACACAATTTATTCGAAATTCGGAGTTTTGCTCGGAGGTTGGTAATTTGAGCACCTAGCACCTCCTCCTATGTCGTTCCAATAAGGTGAAGGAGTACCACGCAAGCACATGACGCATTATTGTACAGTCATAAAAAAACGAAGCCATTGAGCGAAGAGCCGAAACTGACTTCGGGATGTCTGATCACACCCCTTATGTATATTCTCAAGATTCCTAATCGTTTTGAAAGAAGGCGAACATTCGCCCTCACAGCACAAATTTTGCTCACACCAGTACGTACAACGTCAAGTCCAAACATCAATCGGCTTCTTAAATTGGCTTCACATTTTTTTTAACACTTCGTATAATTGTCCTTTCGACAGAAGCTGGGCTTCGCCTGTCATACTTGAACCGCGGTACTTTGAGGAGTCCTGTCATTTTACATTATCAATTATCTGCTGGTTGAAGAAAAATTATGCAATAAACATGTGTTCGCATACATTGCATTACAGGAATAATGCACACAAGACGCAGCCTCTGTCGTATAGCTGCTAGCCTTAGAAAACACGTTGTCACATCAACAGCGCATTTGCTCCTTGCAACCGCAACCCGAACTTTATTCTGGGTATTGCTGTCAACAGGTCCAGTTTCATCTTGTTTCTCAACTCTGTCTTGGCAGAAACACTTGTGAAAAAACGCACTCGCATTCGAAATTTTAAATTGGTAGACAAAAACTTTTCATGGGACCTTCGGCGAGGTGGGAAACAGGGCATGCACTGATAACATGCATATGTAAGGCATGGCCACGTGCCATAAGCGTAAGCAGCTGGTCTGGTCTAACTGTGGCAGGCATTTGTAAATGCCAAATGTCTGACTTGCAGTAGCCCTCTCGGATGTTGCTTCGACCTTCACTAGGAAGGTTGACTACATTCTCACTGAAGATGTCTCCCAGGACTGCATGCTGCTTCCGAGCTTGTAAAGACAATCGATGTCGCATTGAGCAACTCTGTTGACAAGCTAGTCGACGTGTTGTCCCTCAAACCCAATGGCTTCAAAATTCGCCGCAATGTTTTCAAGTCTAAACTTTCAATCTCTTGAAATAGGGACAAAAGACCAGTCGCATTGCACTGGAACGTTTTGTTAACGCGCCTTACGCCATGGAAGATGGATGAAAGAAATACGAGATATGATTAATTCTTCGGCTCTCGGTGCAACACTCGCGAGATGCAGACGTTGTAGTTGCGGCCTTCTGCTTTGTCAAATAAATTTACCAAAGCTTGAAGCTCGGCAAGTGTTCTAGCAATGTAGTCTGCAATTGAAAGTTATTTAGTTCGTGAAAGTTGAGCGGCAGTTCCTTCTTAACTCTTCCTGAAGACATGTTAGAGCGCAATGTTTTGTAGGCCTCCAAACACCCAATAAGGGAAAACAACATCCTTGCAAATTGGCCTACACAAACAAGAGCGCGAGCGCACTGCTATGTTACTTAAATGACACCCGACTCAGTGACAAATTGTGACTCTACACTGTGTGACGTAGGATGGGACCTAGACACTATGCAACACCACAGCGCCTTCGCAGACTGCCTGATAGTGCCCACAGAAACAGTTCTGTTTTGTGTGTGTGCCACCGTGCGTGCGTGCGTGAAGGCGAAACCTGCAGGCTCAACAGACATTCATTAAATTACTTGACATTCTCATTCAAATGCGTTGTTACTTATTACTTGCTTTTTTTCCCGACCAACGGTCGCGTGTCCAAGTGCCTTAACTGACGCTACCTTATTTCACTGTGCCTTATTAACGTCACTCTAACACCAAAGGTCGTGGGTTCGAGTGCTTTAATTAACTCTGTATTAGTGGAATTCCCTGAAGCGTGTGGCAGCATACCACTGCGAATGTCTAATACCAGCGAGTGAAGCCGCCACTACATAAGCATGAGTATTGCAGTGCTTTGAAAGCAAAAGACAGCGCATATAATTTTGTTTTCATTTTTTTTATTGTACGAGTGACTCTTTGCACACGCTCCCACGCTCTAACACTCGGGTAATTTCGCGCACGCTGCCCTTTTGGGTCTGGTGCTTGCATCATTTCGCAGCCACGTCAGTAACTGAACATGTAAAATAGTGTAATTACGACGTCGTGCTATTTGTTACGGGTTATCGACGAATAACTCGAATCTGGAATAAATGAAGATTTTCGAGAAAAAAAGCTTTCCTCGAAAACACTGGCCTCCACTGCTTCCTATTTATTTAGAGAGCGAAGGGGTCCTTTCAACTTTCCACCCCACTAATGTTCACGTCTTCCATTTGCTGCGGCCACGGTTTCCCTATGGTGTTGCTCGCACTGCGCAAGGAAAACTAGCATTGTGAACAGTGCTTTCTGGAGCCCGGTCTCTCCAGGTGCGTCTGCTGGTAATGTTATTGGGAACCGTGAAGTTGTCGCCGAGCACTGCAGAACAATGTGAGCTTCGGATCCCTCGGCTTAACCACAAATGGAGCAGGTAGTGTCTAGCCGCTCGGTGAACTAAGCACGAAGCAGTCTGGCACTCCGCACTCCGCAGAGAGTTTCGAATAGGAGGCGCCTTCCAGCGCGCTGATTTTGACCTTGCTCAGCAAAGCATACTAGCTCAGGCCGACCCCTCTCTGTCTTTCCTCCGATAAATTCTCGACCTGGCTCGATGAAAAGCCGTATATTATTCATGTAACTAATTGGTGGTGGAATGTTTCCCTGTCACGTTCAGGCAGAGCAGACAAAATTGGCGACAAAGATAGGCAACAAGAGATTGATGACAGGGTCTTCGCAGCAGCTCTCCGCACGCACCCGTCGGCATGCGTGGCCCGACCACTCGGAGGTCAACACGTCGAAACCCCGTCAAAGCGAACGCCGGCGGATTCATGTCAAAGGGCTTCGCCACACAACAATGGTGGCGTTCTAGACAGGCAGACGCCGTTCGCCATTCTACTCCTGCTTTTGCCTACACCAAGGCGGTGGTACAGTGACCCCGACGTGAAATCCTTTCCTAGAGAACGCTCGAAGGGATTTCGAAGGGAGTGGAGGAGCCGTCACTTCCACGACACTGAACTGTTTGGCAGCATATTCACAAGAGTAGTTGCCCCGGCGCAGAACTAGGCAGAACGGCCACCGTCAAATATAACTGTTTTTCTAAGAAAGCATCCTGCGACGGGGTTACATGGAAAACTTGAGCTAGTTGACCCCCCCCCCTCCCCCCTTTTTTTTAATACTTCACAAAACAGCTCTGAGACTAACAAGGGACGCGTAGCAGTCCCAAAACGTTAATTATATATTTGCTTTGTTTCAACCTTGTAGGCGAGTGCTCGTTTTTTTTTTTTTTTTGGACCATGTATGACCCTCGCCTAACGAGTTTTTTTACCATACATTGGACATAAATGTTCCTCTGTGTCATGAGGTGCCGATAATGTCGATGACACCAGACCAGAGGTTTTGAGAACGACTCTAGATTCAACTAAAATATTCCATTACGTTGCCAAGCCTTCTTACTTCTGAAGTGTAATCCATGTACGTGTGCAAAGCTTATGTCCATGGCAGAGTGTCTACCACCACAACGATGAGTGTCAGTAGTCCATTAAAGTGGTGTGATTTGGACAATACCTATTAATGGCAGTCCCAAGTTGTGTCATGAATATTAAATGTTTTTTTTTCGTAGAGTTCTCTCGCCTCAAAAAATTTGTTTTCAAGTTTCGCCGGATTCTTTGCCGCCTGGCTTCGTCGAACAGATGGCGTTGTAACGACGGCAATGAGGGTCTGCTTCAGCAGTCCTTTGCAATGTTCTTACCATCTAACTGCAATTTGGAAATTACGACAGGCCGCGAGACACGCTTAGGAGAAATTTTATATCATAACGTTTAGTTAACTGATCGTTCACTATAGGTTAACACATAGGCACTGAACTACACGCCACCGTGAATCAAATGTCGCCAAATAAAAAACCGTCTACAAATCGCTGATGTGCGCTTCATAATCGTTTGAACTCATCCCTGAAAGGGCACATGACGTAGTGTACCTAGGAAAAGAGTCTGATATGTCATACATCAGGACATGTCACTGCCAGATAGTTGTGAACCAACAGAAGGCGGCAACGACGCAAACGGCATGCACTCGACTTTTTTGTTTTGGTTTTTTTTTTATAACACACTGGATTTTGTGCATCACCCTGTCTAGACTTTGTAGCTATACATGGTGTTAATTTGTGCCGTCAAGAGCGAGTGTCGGTGACTAGTTTGATTCGTGGAACTTCATGCTTCAGATTTCGGCTTAACGCCCTCAGAGAAATCTATTCGTGCCCTCCATAGTAAAATCTATAGACTATTTTCTGTGACATTTAAAGGCAAAGAAGCTTATGCTGCATATTATACACAGACAAAGACATAGGAACACAAGCACGGGTGCTGTTTCCAACTGAAGTTATTAGGAAAGATGTCACACATTTTATACATTCAACCAGACTCCTGCATATCAAGCCGTCAGAAGGCAGAGACCACGTGCCAAGGCGCTGTATGACATCAAGGCAGCTGCTCCCGCTTGTGTATTCCCGTCTCCATGCAGCTGCTCTACTTAGGAGTATGTGCAAAAATGGAACCGACTCGCCCAGATCGAGCTGCTTCCATTTTAAAGGCGCAGTAAATAAGAACATCAAGTCAAAAGCTATATCAGCTGTCGGCAACAGAGCAACACTTAAGTTGGGACGAGGCTGGCGGCAAAATGCAAAAGTGGCAATTATCGAAATATGGGTGGCCACGATTCCCTGAAGTTTGCACGAGAGCTCGTTGTGACGTGCAAAATTTTGACGATTACTGCCTACTTTTACTGACGATTACTGTTAACTCTTCTTCATGTTTAAAGAAATACTAAATTATATTCTCAAGGAAATGTCGACTTGAAACCTTTGTTGCGTCCATTGCTCCAGTCGGAACAACTACCGGAAACAAGTGAGCGCCCACTCTGATGGCCGGAGGTATAACATCTCTTCGTCCGGCGACATGCTTAAATAAAAACAATATTCACGTAACAATTGACGTCACAAGCTTCCAATGAACATGTTATGCGTAGGAACGACAACACTCGAGATAAAGCATACACGTGATACTCGACGTGGCATGCATCCATGCATGCTGTCACAACACCACCTAGATAGCACAAGGTCTGTTCACTCGGATCCATCACGTCACGCTACCTGGCCCGAAATTTCCATTGCCAAGGCTGGCGTGACGAAAGCAATGACGTCAAAATCACTGTTGCGTACTCGGGAGAATCCCCGTTAGACTATATGGCCGTCGGACCAGGTAGCATGAAGTCATGGATCGGAGTGAACAGGCCTTGTGCTATAAAGATGGTGTTCGCTTTCACCACAGGAAGTACTCAACCTATGCGAAGAAACTGTTTAACTTTGCTTGCCAATTTGTCACTAGCCATTTTCCATCAAAGCAATGAATGTAGACTTGTAAAATAATATTTTATTATTCATTTGTATGAATGTTAAAGAACTCATTTAATCGTTTAGTTTCCCTCTAAATATAGTGGGCATGCTCAAGGACTTATGGCCTCGCACTTTTTTTCTTTCGTTTTTTTTATGGCCACAAGTTCTCTGCAAGCCACATCTTTGCAAGTTCCTGGAAGGAAATTTGTGGACATTTGTAGTGATTAGACAGGATGATATTCCGAAGTTTGCGTGCCTAAACCACAATCTTATTATGAGGGGCGCAGTAGTAGAGTACTCCGGATTGATCTAGGGTTCCTTAACGTTCACCTATATCTAAAGTAAACGAGTGCTCTTGCGTTTCCTCCCTATCAAAATGCCGCCGTCGTAGTCGGGACCGAACCGGAGACCTTGAGCTCCGCGCCACTGCTCTACTCCATATCTGCTAAGCTATCACGGGGGGTTCTAAGGTAGTAAAAGCATTGTCGATATGAACGCTGGCAGAATAATGCTGCTTTAAAAATATTACCATTATTAGTATTACATCGTTAATACAAAACACAATGTTAGTCACACTTGTGCATACAGGCAGATTTTACCATAATTCCGTCCCTATAATATAATACCAGTGTCACAAGCTCTTTACGCCATGTTATGGAAATCCAATGAATTTGTCAGGGTCATCCGTGAAGATGACAATCAGTCAGGTATCAGTAGAGTGAGTATCCTGCTCTATAAGGAACCCAACGAATCAGCAGGTTTGGTGAAGTTCTATGGTGAGTACCTAAATGACCAATAATGTAGTTGTCGTTGATGGCTTTTGCCATCGAAACTAAAGTTTCAATTGCTCATGACACTTTCGCAGTGAGCCAAATTGTTCTGCCCATGCGCAATACCCCTCGTGCCCAGCTATGACAATGTTTAATTTGTTTTGCACCTTGACTGCTACCTCAGTGCAGATTTTATCAGAACTGCTTCACTGCTTTTTGCTATTAGCTATCTTGTTGAATGACTGTGCACGTCTATATTTTTAGAGTACACGTAAGAAAAATTGCTGGAAGTAAAAACCTTTCAGTAAGTAGAGGTTAGCATTTATGACCGTCATCTTATGATAGATTTTTTGTGATCGACCTTTATTACTTTTCAGAAATATTCACATTTTTAAAGCCGTGTCAATCTTATTTCCGGGTGACTGTGCCCCCAGGCCTGTGAGACGCTTGCTTGTTGCTAGCTTCACGAAAGCTATCGCATTTCTCTTGTATCTCGATATAAATGTTGTCTGAAAGTTGCTGAAAAAAAGTTATGATGAACATGCAGCATGACTGCGAATAATTTAGTCTCATTCTGTATAAAACAAACACAAATCCTGTTTCGTGGAGTTTAGTTAAGAGTGGAGGGCAGAAGGTATAATAGCGAGATGGGCACAAGTATTCACCACCAAGGCGTCTCTGTTGCTACATTTGTTTCAGTAATTACAGTCTTTAGTAGAGAAACAGGATAAAAGGAAGTCAGAAACATTGTATTCTAACGATTCGTAAGTTTAACATTTGCATTTCGTATTCTTAACACCCCATCGCGCCAATTTAGAGCGGCCTATCCCCGCAATACCAGCGCCTCGACTTTGTCCGATCCAATGACGAAGGTACGAAAGAACCACAAAAAAGAAATAAAAGCGTCGTAAATTGTGGCCAATATGGTGTCCCTTTCCTATTGTTTCACCGTGATAACTAACGAACAGCAACACGAAAGCGAATGTGACCAACATTTATATACAACTGCTTGGCTTACAAGGCTTGGCTAGGACTCAGTGAAACCGCGTAATAAAGAAAAGCTTTCTTTGGTTCCTCCCCCCCCCCCCCCCCTTGCATGGACGGCTGCCTGGCCGAGTAGAATGGGCCAATCCAGGAGACAGTGCACTGAACGGTAGTGTTGACCTGCACAGTGCTCTGATCCTGATAACAGGTTCCCTAAGTGCGTCCTCGCAGGGTTTTAAGTGTGGTTTCTAAGCTACCTGACACTGCAGACAGCGTAATGTCACAGCAGTCATACACCTCTTAACATTAACCAACGCGATATCCAATGAGAAAATGTTTGCCAGGAAGCTATCGCTTGATTTGTACAACCATCCTGCAACGGTTCCTGCCCATTTTTCGATTCTGCGCATTTTTCCCTCCGGCTGTCCGGTGTTTCAACGGCTGCGAGCAACTACGCATCGTGGCTGCAGCGATGCAGGTGTTTCGTATTGATGGACTTATTGTTCCACGCTCGGGGCCCCGAAGGACGCAGAGTCTGCAGGCCCGCCGAGCACCTGTGCTAGCTGACGCTGCCCCAGACGTATATCTGTCACTTTACGGTTCGGCTTCTCATGTCTTATTCGAGCAGAACAATGCTTCTGGCGCTGTATAAGCAGTTAAAAGAGACTGGATAATTAAAGTTGCAATTTGTAGCGAACACGGAATAGTGAGTGAACATGACGAATTACAGACCTGGGCGTGCGAACGTAATCACTTCAACCGCGTCACTACGGCCTCAGTAATACACTTTTTTACTTCGAAATCTTCGTAAGAGTGCGGTCTGTTACCAGAGAACGTTATGGGGCTTAAATAAGGAAGGATAAATCGAAGTTGTGACTCCCAGCATACTTACCTGGTGTCGGGAGCCATGGTGAACAGGAAGGCCAGCTCCCCGGGCTAAGGCTTACCATTGCACATGGGTTCGCTGAGGTTCGCCACTCCCCCCAAATTGGGGTAGTTGGGGCATGCAATTTTTGCGATGGGGGTTCCGGCGTTCGCGCCGGTCCCCTGCAAAGCGAAATCAAAAGGCAGACCGAGAAGGACGTGACGTTGCAGGTATACTGCGGTGCTCGCATTTAACATAGCATGGCCTCCGAGAGTGTCTTGAACAGGTGTAGAATCTCGAAGGCCATTGGTTGACCGCGTTGCTTTCTCGGAAGCACAACAGAGGGCTTTGAAGGCATAGTCGCCCACAAAATTTACTAGATGCAAATGTGGCGCATTGCTCGTTGGTGTATATGGAAGCTGCAAATATAAAGGAAATTATGACCAATACATAAATTTGCCTAACTTCATTATTCTTGCTTAAGACGACTTTGTCACTTACTGATCATGTCAACAAAATATTCACGTTAAAAAGGCAACAGTTCGCAATAATTATGCAGTTCCACCCTGTTATTGCCTCTTTGCATCTAAAAAATATAATGCAAATATTTATGCAAATTAAAGCAGCTAATGCCTGATGACGTATTGTAGTGCCAAGGCACGATCACAAAGACGACAGACCTGTCACAACACCTGTGACCGAGCACGTGTGTCTGTGTGTCTTCTTTGGGATTGTGAATTCGTGGTACCATATGTAGTTAAGCACGCACAAACTAGCCCAACAAGTCCTCCTGCAAGTAAAGCCTGTAGTTAATGAAGCCACAAGAAAGTAGTAAGCCACGGGCACGTATATTAAAGCGAAACTTTCTATGTCTCACTGACCCGTCCGTGAGCGCCAAACACGCACTGCAGGAAAGCCAACTTACACAATAGAACTACCTGCGCATCTGCGCACGCAAAACAATCTGCGCACACAATCGCACAACACTACAGTTCACATTCACAGTTGTACCGATAAGTACCATAGGAACAGCCATATCATGCTACCCATACTAACTGTATATATCTGCATTGCCTTACGCGCGTCACGCAATGCATTCCCGGCCGTCACCATGGGTAGGCCGCGGGCGCAGGGGCGCTACAACGTAAAATGATTCCAAATTGTTTTGATTCCGAATTCCTGACGTCAAATTTACGTAACCACCGATGCAAACATCGGGCGGTGACCCGCAACGTTGTCTGAACAACCCAATCAAACACTCTCCTCGTTTATAGGAGGTCACCTTTGTTCGCTTTCAAAACCAATAACATTGTCTACACTCAGCGGTTATTCTTATCTAATTGGCTGACAAGAGGCGAGGAGCACGCTCCAGTGGAGAGGGTATCGATGGGACCGAGCCAGCACAGTGAAAATAGATAACCGCATGAAGAGGGTGGTGCAGGCTTTTCTGATTGGTCCGCTTCGCTTTACTTAGCTTGCGGTGGGTGGTCGAAAATCGCGGCGGCGTGCAACGGAAGGATAAGAATGCCGCTAAAATGGGTCTTCAGCAAGGAATAGTTGGCAGAGCGATGTCGTATGCATGCCGAAAGGGCCCGATAACGTTTTACTGCCACGCAAAAAGGTTTATCATGCGCAAATAAATACATGCTCACCGGTAGGTGCGAGTAGCGAGGGCCTGAGCGATCGGCGGGCAGCCATCTTCTATTCCTTTCGGAACGGGGCAGTCTGTGGCTATTCAGTAAAATTTTCAGTTTTGTTCGGCATAGTAATGCATTTTTTCGCGTACACGTCACTTTGACGTGGTGGGATTTCGCGGTCTTGTGAGGTCGCGTGACAGACAGGCGAAGTGGGCGTAGCCAGAAAAAATTGGACCAATAGCAGAGGGTTAATGGTGAAAAGAGGTCGAATCAGGAATGATTATTTTTCTTTTGTGCGGTTTAATCATGCATAATCAGTGTGTACACGTTATATCAGATGGGGAGCTATCACGGTTTTCGTGACGTCGCGTGACAGACAGGCGAAGTTGGGAGTGGCCCGAAAATGTTTTCACCAATCGCGGAGGCTGATTGCAGAAATTGGAATCAAAACAGTTTCGAATCATTTTACGTTATAGCGCCCCAGTGCACAGCAGAATAGGCTGCCGTACGCGAATCTAAGCGCGAGTGCGATCGTGCCCGTATAAGGCCGATCCCGTGTATCGGCAACGGCACGCCGTCCGTGAAAGTGTGAGTGTGCGCGTGTAATCGACGGCTACTTGATTTAAAATAAAGGCTATGCAACTTAACGAAATGTGTCTTCATTCTACTTCAACATTCAAAAAATAAAATCCTAAAGAAGCAATTAAATCACATCTGCATCGCATCGGGTCGCTCAGGATTTCTTGGGTCCGTTACGTATAGTATGTTGGCTTTGGACTTTGACTTCAGTTTGCATGGGTGGACGCTTCGCGTTCAACCAACTTTCTTTAAGAAAGGGGCTTTGACTTTTTTTAGGCAAATCTATGTACTACCCATCAATCACGGGCTAGCAGAACTGTCGCAGCACCACAGTTATTGTTTTTTGCTGAGGACCTTATCTGTCGAGACACTTTAGTGTGGTTACATGATAATCCACTACTTACCAGCATGGCAGCGTTGTTACTGTGGCTTACCGCGATTTATTTGTTTATTTATTTAGTCTCACTTATTCAAATCTTATTTTTCGATGCGTATACTGGACCAGCCCGCAGAAGCATTCATGCTTGTATGGCGGACAGGGTAACCCGAAAAGTTATGCAACACAAGTGAGAAACATTACATCCTGTACTAGCCAGCAGAAAAAAAAACTTTCACTACTAAACAATATCAAACGTAATTCATTCAGGCATTTATGTCTTGACACAATATTTTATATATAAATTCTTCTAGGGTACATTGATCTTTTAAATGGAAGTTCAAGTTAAAGCATGCCATATCCCCAATCGCGTTTATATCTTTCTACAAAACATTTGATCTGTAATTCTCAACCAATCACTCGCAGAAAGAATCATTTGCATCCGGATTAACTTATACACGAACACAATACGATATGCGGAGTTATATTATACACAAAAAAGAAAACAACAGGTAAATTTGAAACGAGTGAGCAATAAAAAGCAGCCCAAGTTCATCTTGCAAACTTCGTCAAATATATAGGCACACTACACATTACTACCAATTTAATAACCACCGATGGTTTCAATCACGTATGAATTGCATAAGGATAATTAAAAGAATGATTACGACAGAGCGCCCACCTCAAGATGACTGTCGATGGTAATCTGATCAGCATCCAAGCAATGTAGCGACACGCCATATTGGTGAATTCACGTTTATTTAAAACCTGTAATCATTTTGAGACTTCCGTTTCTTCCGCTACATGTCACATACGCTGTCTCCAGTAGCGGTCCACTTTGGTATGTCCGTAGCTTGCCAAATGCCAAGGTAGCTCATGAGCTTTACGGCATGACGATGACTGTGTGACAAGTACGCAGTGACGACGATGGAACGATGAAGGTATGACGTCGATGGAAAGACAAAAGCGGTCTGACGACGCCGACATGATGACAATATAGAGGTTTATAGCTTTTCCGGTAATCGGGTAAACGCTGGCGGACCGGTCGTTGGGGCGGAGGCGTAAACGTGAGCGGCTTGTATGGTGCTGCCACCTGGTGGCGCAGAGATCAAACAGACAAAAAACAGCTCATATGGCAGTAACCAAATGTATTCCACTTCACTGCTGGTTACAAATTTTCGGCAGCAACACAATTACGCCCAAAGACGACGACGCATGCGATGACGGTATAACGAGGGTGCAATTAATGACGACGATGTCATGACAACGGTATGAGTACAATGGGTTGACGACAAGCGTATGTCGACGACTCTGTTGCGAAGATTGTATGATGACGATGGCGCGACGACGCCGTCATGACAACAGTCACTTGACCAAGCTAGGGTGACGACAATCGAACGGACCATGAGAGCATCACACCAACGGTCTCACAACGAACGGTTGACGACTGTATGGCGACGATGGCTTTACGACGATGGCATGACGAGAGCCTGATGACAAAGCTGGCGTGAGGCCCATAGCCAAGGGGGGGGGGGGGGGGGGGGCCTGGGGACCTCCGCCCTCCCCCTTCCCGAGATTTTGATCTTTCCGTGCCCATGTCCTACAGCGCTGAATAACGCTGCTTTATTTTGAATAATGAAATCTATGAAGACGAATCGTCCGTATAAAAATATTACACTATGCTGAAGATGCTTCTTAGAACTAAAATGTCAAACAATTAATAAAATACTATTTAAAAAGTTACATAATTTACACACTGCGATTTGTACCAAAAATTGTTACTGCAATAGGTGCTTTCTTCAAATAGTCAAGGCCTTCAGAGAGTGCCCCCCCCCCCTCCCTCACGAAAAAAATATCCTGGCTATGGGCCTGGCTGGCATGATGACGATGAATTGCCCTCGACAGCATCGTTACCTCATTACGAGGGTAATGAGGTCGTCCTCATTACCTTGGACACGTACCTAGTGGAACCAGCTGATTGACAACTTCGGCCACTGGGTCGGCGTCAGACGGACGGACGGAAGAAGGCTAATCGCACAACAAAAGTAGGTGTGATTTCGAATTCTGATTATTGTAGGTGATTTCTCTGCCGCATTTACTGTAAGATGTAATCCCTTTCCTGCTATGATCTCTTGTGAGATTGGCCGCATTCATCAAAAAATATAAACATGAAGCACACTGCTCGCTCAAACTGCTGTTTGGAAATCATGAACACAATGAAACTGGTCATTTGCAATTGCGAACACACTTCAGATATGGTTGACAACACTTAAGCAAGACAATGAAGCATGCGTATACAGGTTGTAGCGGCATTGATAAACACGCCTCAGGGGCAATTTAGAGTGTATGCAAGCCCTCAGCTGCCAAACACTTGCGGATGGCATCAATGACTAATTTTCTGCACTAGCTTTAAGATGTAAGGGTCTTAGGAGGTGCAGCTGGCGATGTAAGTATCTCGTTTTGCAAGCTATTGTTGCAAAATTATACAAAGATGAATAGGGCTGCCAACGACGGCTTCGAGGTAAACAAAGCGTAAAGCGCATGGCAATGGAAATCTGCCATCAAACTTCCGCTCCACCAATTCTTGCTTCTGAAAACACAGCAGCGTTCCAGGAAGGAAATCCTGACAAAACAACCAAATTAAGGTCATATGCAGGTGCTACGGCAGCGCCCCCGCTAGTACTTTTCGGTGCAAACTTTATCTGCAGCCTCTCTTGTTGTGTTTTATTTTTTGCAACTCGCGATTGCTTCTGCGAACAAAAGTGTATTTTCAAATTTAGAGCATGTGCTTCTGCAAACCATGTACCCACACCTAAAAACGACGATTAATACTGCTCTATTTCGATCCTTCCTGTTGGAAGCACTTTCTCGCGTTTTGGATTATTTTTTTCTTGCAGAAAAATGTTTCGACCAACTCCAGGGGTGAAACATCCTGTCGAGCTGTAAATGTAGAGACTGCATTTTAGAGCAAAGTTGAAAATTTTGCGAATTGGCACGGATCCACAGTTGCTTGAGGCTGGCGCGAAAAAAAAAAACGAAGACGGAGAAGAATAGCGTTCGTTGTTTCGTGCTATAAAGTCATGTATACCATGCATTTCCGAAACATATCTTCTCAGCAAGGTGTGCGGCATTGCCCCAGAAAGACTATCAAAGGGTGCCAAGTGCGTGCTTTCGGCTAACGTGTCTTGCAACACAGCGTAAAAGGTGCTAAAGATATTTTCGCTCCCATGGAGCAAGATTCTATGACTGTCTCTCTCTTTAGTGGCCGCGCAGGCTGTCGTATGCGGCACAATATACTCAAATGAATGCGTGCAAGCTTTCTCTGTAAAAAGGCTGCATAAGCGGTTTGTGGATCTTATTGGTCTTATAATTAACCGTTCATTGTCTGTGCGCTGTTCCGCCCTCCTCTGGCATATCGATCGGCTTCTATTAATACATAAAAAATCAATCGAGTAAACTTGTCAAGTAACCAAGCAACAGTTAGTGCTTCCTTATGAAGACAAGGTCTTCTTTGGAAATTTCATATCCGAGTTCGTGGGACCTGCGTATCTAGGTGCCACTTTCTGACAACTTTTATCAAAATAAGACGACTTGAGGCTTTCTCATTGCTCATAGGACAACGAAAAAGGCATCGAAATGACGCTCGGTACGCGCTTGTGCCATTGCTCCCGCGTTCGTCGTCGTCGTCGTCTTCCAAAGCGAACGGCTCGTGCTCGCGCTCGGCACGCGCTCGTGCCACTGCTCCCGCGTTCGTCGTCGTAGTCGTCGTCTTCCACTGCTGGCTGCGTTGCTGCTCATCATTCCAGCGTAGCATTTCACTTCTCTTCTGTCGTCGTAATGAGTAGGCCGCGTTTACGGGGTTATGAGCCATTGCTTAAGGCAGTATGAGCCCATTAGCGGTGCATCACTGCATGCTTCGCACCTCCCCAGCTTTCACGTTAGTGGAGCTGCATTTCACTCAATGGGTCATTTGACACTTACGCATAAAATTTAATTCACCGCTCAAACCGAGTTTCCTTCGTCCATGGTTGCCACACGCTGAAGGGATGACCGTCTGGTGAATTTTCTTTTTGTAGCGTTAGCTACACTGGCCTAGCCAAGCCCGTTTCGCGCGGCACATCAAAAGCCGTGCTGCGCATGCGCAAGGATCAGTGATGTCACAAGGCTTGCGCATCGGAGCCACCGGAGCCGGCACCTCTCGCGCACTCCGCCGCCGCCGCGCGCGACTCACCGCCGCCGGTCTGCGCATTCCAGAGGAGTGACGTCGTAGCCGTGGTAGACGCACTGGCGCCGGCGCGCGCTCGCTGTGCAGTCGCCGTCTGACACTGCGCTGGAGCCGCTGCGCTTCTGACTGGCGTTTGCCAGTGTGGTATAGCCATGGAGAAGGAGAGCGCAAATGCTGCTCAACAGCGCAGAAGAACGGAGAAGCTTGACTCATCGGATCCCGAAGTAGTTGCCTGGCAATTTGCGGTTGAGCGTAGGAGACAACCAGGAAAGCTAAGAATAATCAGCTGAACCTTTGGTAACGCTACGTATACCCTGGCATAGCCGAGCTAAGCCACTGCAACTTTTTTTTCGTTTTATGTAGAAACGACACAGTACATGTAATTTTCTTTTTTATCATCTGTTAAACCTTTAGCAGCCTCAGAACAGAAGCAACTCCGCGATAAAATGGAGTTTACTCCGTGATTACATTAATTTTACAGTGAAGTTAAGGGGAGATCAGGAACGCTTCTCATACGGCGGCGGTAGCAGCGCAGGCTGACGGTGGCATGCGACAGCGTGATCGGTATGCGATTTAAAAGATTGGCTAGCAACGCAGCTAGAGTTATTGCATATGCTACCAAAGGTAGCGTACATACAGTAACTCTAAATGCAGCCTGTGTCGGAGCCCCCAAGTGGCTGAATTGACGCCCACAAGGTGGAGGAATGCTACATGAACGGGAGAAATTATTAACCAGGTGACTGTAGCATGCATCTAGAATGGAAATCCATACGGGCTTCTTAGAAAGAAAGCTTCCAATATGAATAAAAATTTTGCTTTCATTTAACAATATTTCATTTAATCATTTTAGCAAAGCATTGCTGGAACCTGCCGCCGTGGGTGTCTTTATTTTAGTGTGCCCGTCTTCTGCGCTGTGATTGTATTGCCACACTAGAAACCAATTTACTCCCTCAAAAATGTTTTACTGTGTCTTTAACTACCACCTTACACCCTAGTAAAAGCCCATTTCCGCATACCAAAACCCCATTAAGTGGGTGCGTTGAGTTGCCGTAACACCATTTACTGTAAGGGTGCAAGGGATGCCATTGCACTAATTTCTTAGAAACGTGCATTCACGCGCTGTTTATTGTTACAATTACTGCATAAACCAATAAATGTACCTAAAACCAGATAAATAAAAAAACGGCAGAGTTTCTTCCCTCAAATTTACACATGATACGGCGATGGTCACGACACAACCAGCCCTTTTACATTCAAGCACACCTTATGAACATGAAAGCAACCCGAACATAGAGCACACATACGTACACAGCATTTGCATACAGCCTACACACAGGTACCTCCTAAATAGCCTATATTTACATATCGCCATGGTGTTTCGACCTGCAGTGCAGTATAGCAATGGGGGCATCTCTATTCTGCATAATTTAACAATAAATCACCACAGAAAGCTTGTTTCGATATAGATAGGCACCTCAAAACCAGACATACCTGTTAATATAAAATCGCACTATATTGAATGCATTTCCACTACTGACTTTAAATTATCAGCACAAAGAAATTTAACTATAGGGCTTTAATTACGCGTCAGAACCACGGTCTGATCATGAGGCACGCCGTAGTGGGGGACTCCGGAATAATTTGGACCACCTGGGGTTCTTTAACATCCACCTAAATTTAGGTACACGGGTATTTTCGCATTTCGCCCCCATCGAAATGCTGCCGCCGTGGCCGGCAGTTGATCTCGCCTCCTCGTGCTTAGCAGCCCAACACCATAGCCACTAAGTAATCCCGGCCGCTATTATCAGCACGGTCCGACATGTGCAAAGAACATGTGTTTTGACAGCTCATGTTACCCTGAGCACAAAATGGCGTTATAGGTGAAGAAAGAAACGAAAAGGTTGTTTTGGTAATCGAAGCACCCTAACACCCACATTTCTGCAAATCTCTGGTTGGCAAAAGGGTGTTTTTGGTACTAGAAATCTCCTTAGTGGGTGCAAAGTGGCTTACGGTGCATATAATGCTGTGTGCGCAGCGCGTGGACTGTTCAAGAGTGCACTTTATTCCTCCGCCCAAATTCCAGTTCGCCGAGACTCTGATTGATCGTGGTTATTTGCAAAAAAAATGAGGAATAAGAAGACACCTTTCCGTTCCTGTTTCTGCCTGGGGTCGCAAGAAGCGCGCTACGGTTCCTTCCAATTATATAAAAAATCTAACGCTACGACATATCGTGCCGCAACAAAAGCCCACGCTGTCGTTTCTGTGAAACGGCAATGTTGTAGGCAGACATCGAAGCAGACAAAACGAAGTGCTTGTGCTAAACTTATTCGTATCTAAAACTCGATTGCGCGAATATTACGGACGACACATGCACACTGTAGCATAGTTGTTTCAAGCCACGAAGGCTCCGAGTATGTTCATCTTTCAATAGTGTATCGCAGAGTCCATAAAAATGCGACGTAATTTGTCCACTACTTACAGAGTGAAAAAAGGGAGAAAAAAAGAGATATTAATGGAACATGTCAGGTGGTCTCTTCCCCACTTTTCCCCACTCCCTTTTCCCCTTTGCGCCTGCTCGCTGCTGGCTTTCCAAGTATGCAATACCTGTGACCACTAGGCATGTGCCATTGGCCCGACTAGACACTTTGGACCACTGGCTCTGTACAACTAGGAATGTGCCCATGAGGCAACTTAAGACACAGTGCATGTGAAACGGTTCAAGGTCTACTGAGTATGTGAGCATTCCAGAATAGGCTTGCATCACCAGGTAGATGCCCGAATAGACAAGCAGAACAATAGGCACGAAGTAAGGATATCGGCCACAAACATTGAAGAATTCGGCTACAGAGAAGTCAAGAATTCGGCAATAGAAGCAGCCGAGCGCGGAGCAAGAACTGAAGGAAGTAAAAAGGGATCAGAACATGCTTAAGGCGAGAAGCGTTGACACACGTAGAAGTGAATGCACTTTCAGTAAACTTCACAGAAAGCTTCGGTTATCACCTATTCACGGATGAGCCAATCTTTACCTCCTTTCAGTTTTCGTATATCGTGGCTTGGGTCACAGAAATTATGACCAAGCCAGTATTCTCTCGGTTCCATGTATACAGAAACAAGTTTCACATTTCTCCAAATCACGTTTGGCGTGTCAGCGGACACCCACAATCCAATTTACAATGTTGTCCATTTTTAGATTGCGCATTGAAAGTGTCTCTTAGTGTAATTGGAAGATACATTTATCTCAATCTCAAGCAGGTGCATGAATGTATATTGCATCACAACTCGCGGTGTTGCAAAAAGAAATGAGTAGAAGGGTCAGCGCGTGCGACAAAACGCGATCGGGAACAATTAACATGCCTAACAGCGCGCAACGCTATGTACCGCTTGCTCTTCCTTCTGAACCAATGTTCTATTATGATAATGCACCTTTTTCTAATTCAGCTATGCGCATGCGCGTACCCCCACCCCAGCTGCATTCATCGCCACGCCGCTATTATCGCAGGGCAGGCTGTGCGAATGAGTGCGTGATTCCTTGCATGATCCGCGGCAATTTCCTGAGCTTGAGGGACTGAACAAAATTTTCGCATCGTGTTCTGGGCAGGAACATTGGTTAAAGGAAACGCTTAGCAGTTAATAGGAAAGATTGCAAGCACTTTTGTCGGCGAAAACAACTCCGTGAGCTAGCGCTCGAGCGATAGCCGCAGCGCTTGCGACGAATCTCGATCATGCCGGACACTTGCTGTACTGTCGGTTGCACAAACCGGCGTGGAATGCTGAACGCATTGTACATGGTGTGGAGCGCACGGTCAAATTACAAACAAACAAAAATACCCCATTTTACCAGTGAGTCATCACGCGCTTCTTGTCGAGTGAGGCAAGCCTGCGTTTTGGTAGCAACACGACACCAGCGCTGTGAACATTCGAATTGCACTTAGCGCCCTACGACTGATTCGTAACTGTCGGCGGTATTTTAATCAACCAGTATGTATATCGCAGGGATTTTGCCATTTGCTGAAGCACGCTTTACCGCATGCAGGCGGAAATAGCTAACGATTACGTGGGGCCAAACAAAAGAGGAATCTCACCACACAGCCAATGAGAATGCATCGTGCGAGACCAAAGCGACACACTCGCGGTGTCGTATTATACATAACTCGCGGGTCTTACTTTTGCAAGCAAATGAAGATAACAACCTGTTGCGTCCAATTACCTTCTGCTTACCTCCCCCCCCCCCCCCCCCGTACCGTGCCATAAGATACTTTTTTTTAATTTCGGATGCTTTCCCTTAGGCATAGCCTTAGGCATAATAAAAAGCATGTCAAAAACACACGAACAGGCTTGACTAATGCAACAAATCTAGAAGTGAACGATGATATGGTCCATGAATCCAACGTTCAAGGTCGGGTGGGCGGCCAGGCCGAAGGCCTGCTGCCCGGAGGTGGCAGATACGGCTTAGGTGAAGTCCTGAGCATGTTCATAGTAGGTGTGTCCCTGTAACATTTTGATTTGTAGTGTCACAACATGGACACGATGTATCGTAGGTACCGTGGTACTGTTGCGGCCAGAGTGCGGTCACAGGCGGAGTTCTTGGTCATCACCCGTCGTTTTACTGCAGACGAAGGATGGATCGGTGTGATTTTGTGTTGACTACAGCGCGCTAAACAAGATCACCCGCAAGGATGTATATCCGATGCCCCGTATCGATGACACCCTTGATACTTTGCAAGGTGCGCAATACTTTTCCAGCCTTGATCTTCGCTCCGGATATTGGCAAAATGAAATGCACGAAGTGGACAAAGAAAAGACCGCCTTTTCTACTCCGGACGGGTCTTCACGAGTTTATCGTAATGCTTTTCGACCTATGCAATGCTCCCGCCACATTTGAAAGAATGATCGACACTGTTCTTCGCGGCCTCAAGTGGAAAACTTGTCTATGTTACCTCGACGATATCGTCGTGTTTTGCTCGCCTTTCACAGACCATCTCCAACGCCTAGATGAAGCGCTCACATGCCTGTCTGATGCAGGGCTTCAACTAAACACGAAGAGCCATTTCGCTAGCACAACGATTAAAGTCCTGAGTCATCTCTTAGCAAAGACGGCATCCAGCCCGAACCGGACAGCACTTTTCTAGTTAAAATGGTCGCTGCACAAGTTACTCCTTTTATACAAAATGATATGGTAATCCAGTGTATTCTGAGTAAGTCCCTATAGAGCACACAGCTGCAGTATTGATAAATGGCACAAAGCAATACCATCGCCCAATGTCATGTTTGAGTGAAAATTTAGTGCGAATGATTGTGGTTTGGCTGGAAAAGTTTCACATCCAGTGCGACGGAGAGAGCCTAATGTATCTGCCACTTCTTATACCTAATGTGCGAAGGATGAAACTCTGTTCATTTATGTTACCATTTCATGACTGATCGCGTACATGCAGATGGCACTGTGAAATACTCGCTGTTCGAAAAATATTCACATTTCCAAATAGTTACTGTTCGAATCTGCGAACGCATCGAGCGCGATAATATTCGTTTCATTGCTGGAAAATTTCGAATTTTGCACGCTTCTCGTGTGGTCAGAATGGTTGTATGAGAGTGCACGGAGAACAGAAAATCCGTGTATAGTATAGCAGTTAGTTCAAAAGCAACATCGCGGTAGAAAGCGTGCATTAGCTGCCAGTGACTGCTTTATTTTTGCATTTCAGGTGATAACATGCATCGGGAATATCTACCTTCCAAGGCTCCAGTTTCACTTTGTTTTCTTTAAGCTAGCAATAAACATTTGATTTGCTTAACATGTGGCACATTCTTTTCTGATGGTATCTGCAAGAACATGGCGATGCTAGGTGTTCATCGCTCATATAGCGAAGGCCTGGACACCGGCAGCATTGACGCCGGCAGTAGCGTGGACTACGCTCCCAGTGCCAGATTACACAAATTATCAACAAAAATTCAAGTGCGAAGAAATCGTAATAAGCATGGACCATGTTTCTGTGTTTGCGACTTCACCTGCATTCGTAACAGTGGCCTAATTCAATTTCCACAATGTGTCTTTGGGTTCACATTACTCTTGAAAGCAGATTCAAAACGATTGCAGTTTGTGGTTACAAAGAACAGGTGCTCCAATTAGTTTTTTTTTGTCAGCTTTTATTTTTGCAAACATGTGTAGATTAGTACACAAGAATATGCACAAAGGTTGCTACAGAGGAGGCTTGCATCGATATAGTAACCATATGATTATGATGCACGCCGTAGCGAGGGACTCTTAAATAATTTTCGCCACTTGGGATTTAACGTGCACCTCAATCTGTGTGCACGGGCAATTGTTGCTAGCGCCGAGAGCTAGCACCGAGAGCTGCAGCTAGCGCCGAGAGCAGCAGGCAAAACTGCTTCGAAACGGGCTGCTTTGGTAACTGGCTCACCAAATGATAAGCATATCTATACTGTATAGACCTCGAATTTCAAAGGATTGTGCGTATCCAGCATATGACGATCTTTTGCAGAGACATTCCACTTCTACATACCCAAGTGAATGTACCGGGAGCATGTCTGCACAAAGAAATTAAACGCATTTTTAAGTAAAGAGGCACCAGCATCTACTTTGTCCACGTACGCCTTGAGCCGTCATTTATAAATCAGTAAAAGTTCACATAGCCGCGCAAAAGCATTCTTTTCACGCCGAATCCAAGCCGCACCAACAGTACCAGCGCGCCCGAAAGCCTCCCGGACGGACGGACGGACGGACGGACGGATGGATAACGGGGTGGTTGGTTGCGCCACCAAGCCCTTGTTTTTATTTTGCCTAATGTCCTACCTATGTTTAAAAAACGCTTAACCTTCGACTAGGCCACGCAACGCTTGAAACCACGAAGCTGAGCGATCGTAGCCCAGCATTTTCCGGAAGTGCGCGCGCACTTTTCATCTTATTACTCATGATGATGATAATTTGTTTTCGCGCGTCTCGGACTTACGGCCGTCACTGTGCGTTGCATAGCGCAGATTGCAACGCCGACTCCGCGTTGCAATGCCGACACCTCGTTCCAGCAGACCCGCTCCGCGAATGCGTCTCTCTCTCTTTCGCGCTCTCATAGCGCGCAAAACCGTTCCACCTCGCAGAGCACGTACCTGCGAACGCGCCAGCTGTGCACGAAGACGACGACGCTCGAACGCAATCATATGGTTCGCACAATGCCTCCTTTAAAGGAGGCGTCGCGGCGGCTCCGAGCTTTATCTCTGCGGTGATGTCACGGCCAAGCTGCGCCTCCACTCTTGCCGGGGTAGAGTGTATAGAATTAGAGTCACTGGAAAATTTTTAGAGTATCGCATTTGTTTTCCGCGCGCCGCCGCCTGCCGCGGCCACCGGTGATTGGGGCGCTCGTGTCACGTGACCTTTTGCCGCCATATTTCTTCCAAGCCCTTTCAGTTGGCACGTCGAACCCGTAGCGTACGCACCGCGCACGGAGAGCACTTCGCCGTTTCGTTCAACGCTTGCGTTGCGCTTGCGAACACAGGCGTCAGAAATAACCCATCATCATGTCTGGTTGCTGCGCCTTCGGGTGTAGCAAGCGAACGGAGTCCGGGAAGGCATTTTTCTGTATTCCGTGCGGGAAGGACGACGGTGAACGACGTTGTGCGTGGCTCCACAGAATTGGCCGCAAAAACTTCGCGCCCTCGAAGAACACCCGCTTGTGCGAGGTAAGTTTCTTGAATAACTAGTTTGCTGGACAGTTATTGCTTTCAAGTGACTGTACTTGCGTGTGACCGCTAAACTTTACCTGTCCGGTTCACGCTCATCGCTCTGGGTGCGGCTATTGAACACTATGTAGCTAGCACACGTGGTTTTGAGTGAGCTGTTCTGTTCGCATGGCTCGCTTTGCTTCACGCTATTGAAAATCGCCCAGTACCTATCTTTCAAGTAGGGTCTCTGGTTCGCGCGACCCGCTCTGCTTTGTGCTATTGATTCCAGTAAACTGTTCGGTTTGCGCGGCTCGCTTTGTTTTGCGCTATTGAAAATCGCCCAGTACCTATGTTTCAAGTAAGCTCCTCTACTTAGTGCTGTTGAAAACATCGCAGTACGAACTTCCTAGCAAGCTCTCCACTGTTTCATTCGGTTTGCGCGCCGCGTTTGAAGAAAACGTACATACATGTCAAGCAAGCTGCAGTGCTTGTTTCGCGCGGCTCGATGGAAACAACAAACATGCATTTCAAGTGAGCGTGTTGTGCTACAGAGTAAAAGGAGGCGGTTCCCATGAATAACGTGTTTTGAACAAGCACCAGGTCTATACAGAAAATGTTGCTTCAAAATGTCTTCTATAGCTTTCCTGACTCTGTTTTTTGCTACTATTTACAGTTTAGATATTTTAAGCACTGTCACAGGGTAGGGTTATTAACATTCCTATTTTTCTTTGTTTTCTCCATGGACAAACTATAGGACCATTTCATTCCTGATGATATTGAGAAACCAAGAGTTGAATCGGAAGACCGGTATGCTGTTGTCATGCTTGACGAAATAAATTGTTGTTGTGACTATTGTGAAATAAATATGTTGCTTGCCTCCACATCTTACTTTGTGACTGCATGCTGTTCTGAAAATGCGAATTTTGCTGACAGCATGAAGCAATTCGGGGACAAATGGTATGGTGTCCCTTATACAGGGAGGCTGTAAAATAGTAAGTTTTATTGCAAACCGGCTACAGCATGATTACGAATGCTTGTCAACTGGCACAGCACCTCTATAAACACTGGCACCGCTACAGCGCGTCAGCAGTCTGGAAGTAATATGGCCGCCGCCACCCAATGTTGCCAGCATGCCGCGTACCTTTGCGGTACTTTGTTTTTCCAGTGACTCTATATAGAATACTACATGAGCGGCGTGACCAGCTGCCGTGGAGAGGGCTTTTTGGTGTAGAAAAGTAGCGGCGGTGCTGTAATCGACCACTTTTGGAAGCGTCGTCCGGCCTCGCAGGCGGCTGCTTGCCGGTGCGTTTGCAGAAACGGCGAGTTTCCACAAAGGAACGTAGAAATTGATGGTTCATCGCAACTGAACCACGTTACTGTCTCGGCTACAACTAATCTGCGCCGGGCGAGCACCTGGCATGCTCGGAGAGGTTTTTTTATGACGCGCAAAATGATTGCGAGATGACTGGCTGTGGTGAAACGCGACAATAACCTCATTCTAACAAACCGTATTGTTAACTTGCTGCTTGGAAATTGGATCAAACGCCACTATTGGAGCGATCAATGCCCGTCGTTCATTTTATAGCCTGCTTATTATAAATTTCCCTGTACAAAACGCATTCTAATGAGCACAGCGGAGCGCGTGAGCACTATTGCAATATCTGTACTGCCACGTGGTAGTGATGGTCGAGAACACAGTAGCAAAACTGTGAATGGCAAAACTTAACTCCTTAGTGGGCGAACCTGTGCCCAGAAAAACCGACTACACTCATCGCATCATACCGGCATTCCATATTGCCTTTCCCTCTGCGAAGGCACTGACGGCACTCACCCAATGCCATGCAATCAGTGCGGTGATTTCAGTCTCAAATTCATTGCCTCGGTATATCGGAAAATGAAATGATGTATATATCTCCGCTCAAATTTCGCATTTGGGAGTATCGTAATCGTCAGACATTTCTTTTTTTTTAAGCTGTACAACACTTTTGAAACAACGCAGGTGGCTTGATAAAGCAAATGCGTCGCGCACTGAAACAGCCGAGACATAGTAATAATTACTCGGCGAAAGTAACCACCGGCTCACACACGCTCTGTTTTGCAGTGATGCGCATTGATCTAAGCGATCAGCTCTAACACACGTACAAGCTCGCTAACTAGCTGGAGCTCCTTGCAGTGTCCTAATTGCATTTGCAATGCGTGCTTCTCCACTGTACCAGATATTGATTTAAGAGAACAAGCAAACCGCTAAAACCTCGCATGACAAGCGCTTATATTATAAACAAGAAATACATTTTTGTAGGAATTGCTAAAGTAAATTCATATGATCGGAGTTGTGGACATAGCATGAAAGAGATGCAATATGGTAAAGAAGACAAGGAAGTGCAGTCCATTGCAAGAACGTTCGAAGAAGAAGAAAGCGAGTACCAGTTCGCGAGCTGTTCGATTGCTGCACTGCGCAAGGTAAGGAGATATTTGCGTCCTGATTGATTGTAGGTAATGTTATCCACCCGGAGCGTGCGGTGTTGTTTCGCATCTGTTCATCGCTTCCACTAATGTAAACAAACGCTTCGCTTTTATTTCTCTTAACCTTCCCTGTGGCAACGGTGGCTTGACTGTTTCTTGGAGACAGGTCCAGCATTGTTGTGTCGGGACCGCATTGCTATCCCTGTGTGTTCAAGGTATTCGAAGCAGCGCTGCCTTTCCCATTATCAATATCGGTTGTAGGTTGCAAGGGTGTTCATCGTTGTGCTGAAAGCTTGCGCTCTACTCTGAGACGGATAAAGCAACGCCTTTGATTACTTTGGCATGCCAGTTTTGCGTGCGTTGCATCAAACGACGGGGGGTAGGGGGGGGGGGGGGGGGAACGCCTGTAATATAACTTTTTTTAACATGAATGTAGCATTAAGGGCCCCGTGTCGCAGAAAATCAGGCGTTGGTCTCGGCGTCGGGGTCCGCGGCTGAACAAATCCTCCCGAACCACCCCGGCCACGCAGGCCCTAATTGAACTAATTCAATTAGGTCAAAGTGAACTAACAAATTTCTCAAAGCAAACTCCGACGGGAACATCGTAAAGTACAACTTAATCACAGCCTACAGACATGGTAGCGTCTGACTGTAATTTAAATATACGAGAAAACATATTCTGTTACGAGGAAACTCAAACACGAACCCCTTTTCCAGCATTTCTACCGTTCGTACAGCGGCGCGCACGGGTAGGTTACTTGCAAAAACACCATCCAGATGGCGCTCATCTCCTCGGCAGCGTAAAACTGCAGCGGCGCGCAGAGGCGAAGGTGTAGAAAAAAATCTGCAGTTGCCAGGAAACCTGACAAGCATTCAGGGATCTTGAATACTATCGCGTTACGCTCTTAAATGTGAAGCTTAAGCGTCCTCCATTTTTTTGTATGCCCTGTCGAGCAAATAAACAAGTTTTATGCAGGCTCGAAAATACAGTTATACCTGTTTGCAGAGCTACGAACGGCAAGATGCTTGATTTGCGACCCTCACATCATGCTAACTCTTGCATTTATGAAATCGCACACTTCGACAGGTAACATATCCTAATATTATCACGTATGCATGCGTTCGTGTGCTCAACAACCGTGGCCAAGCAATGATTCCCTGGGTTGTCGAGCCTCTCTCAGTACCGCTTTGCTCCAGGAATGAACCGTGGCCAAATGAGACTGGCTTTGCTATATATATGTCAACTACATTGCCTGACATCGCGCCATCTGAGCCCCGACATCGGCATGTATCGCCAGATAAAGCAATAAAGCAATAACGAAATTATCAAAACAGTATTTGATTATTTTCCCAGGATTCCGCGTAACGCATTGTCAGCAACTCCAGGTTCTTCACGAGTGCCGCAAGATCGTTTCACCATCACCTTCAGCCCATATTTAACTTTACTTCGTGACTAAGGCTTCACCCACAGATCTTCAATCAACCGAGTCCACCCTGCCAATCTATGCACACACACGTGTGTGCGCGTGCATGTGCGCCGCATGTGCTCTCAAACTGCCCTGATTACCTCAAGCTATTTAATGTTCTGCTACGTTTCACTACCCCTGGTGCACATCCCCTTACCGTAGTTGACAATCTGGTGTACTTCAGTAACAGAATAGGTTATCTTCTATTCCATTTCAGTTTTATGCCATAATGCCGAATGCCAAATGCATTTTATGTTATTTATCTAAACAAGAACATATTCTAAACAAGAACATATTACTATCTCCGAACGTTCAGCCTATCATTCTTCATTCTATCATTCGTTCCGTAGCTTCCTTTCGAATTTATTTGCTGTTCTGAAGGTTTTGGCTTCGTAGAAGAGAATTGTCGCAATGTATGAATTACTCACTTTGCTATACAGTGATATTGCAAGCTTGCGAGCCCTTTTGAAAATGGTGATGCAATCCTTACGCAAACATCTGCAGAAATGGAGACTGCGGCTACAACCAGCGCCACCTACGAGAGTCAGCCGGAGTACGGCACCTTGCTGCTGCTGCTCGTGGTGATTGTGTCTTGTAAGTTGAAAGCATATGGTACCGAAGCGTAGCAGGTCATGGCGAAACATCGGATGGAGATTGAAGTCTTATTCCATTTTACACCTACGCTACGCTAAAGCTTCGTCGCTTGAGGTCGGGGGCGGTGCAAGGTTTCTTCTGTGCATCGGGAGGAAGGGGGCGTAGGGGAGTATGACTTTTTAAATTTTTGCTTGGAGCGCAAGAGGGCACGCTATAACTGGGCGCTCGATGGTCGTGCGACCGGAGCGATGTTCAGAAGGGAGGCAGGAGCACAAATGGGAGGAGGTTCGGCTACCCCTACAATCACGCCCCCTTTAGAGCCGCCCCTGCTTGTGGTAAAATGAGGTTCATGGAAAGAGATTCTCGCAGGTAAACACTGCGTCACTGCCCATGCCTCTCATGCAGCGGTGCTGCGCATGGTGAAGCGTGTGTTCAACGTGCCAGTGGTGGCCGTCACGGTGCTGTGGGGTTTCCTCGCCGGCTGGCTTGTGAGCCGGTACGGTGACAAGGAGAACTTCCTGCCCGTCACCGATGCCCACGTGGGTGAGCTGCTGCACCTCTACATGCCTGTGCTGGTGTTCACGGTGACACTCAACGTGCGGTATCACATCTTCTGGCGCTGCTTTTGGCAGTCCGTGCTCCTGGGTGCCGTGGGACTAGGTACGCCCTGGTACCATTACAAGCGCTTTCCCGTGTTATGGCTTTTCCCGAAGGAGAAGGTCACCGGACTAATCTGTCAGGCGGTGCTGACAGGCAAGAGAGCTAGGGTGTCAAGTGCCATGTGCTCAAAGTCCGCATTAGGGTGGATAGTTGGGCGTGTTGGTGAAGCATGATCTGAAGTGAAGGGGCGAAAACGGCGACATTAAACATTGTTGGAAGTGGCGCCCTGTGTGTGTGTTCTCTCTTCGTCCGTCGTCGTTTTCGCGCCTTCACTTCAGACCAAACGTCACAGTTCGTACCTCCCGAATAAAACACTCCACTGAGGTCAGCGGCGTAGCCAGGAATGTTTTTCGATTAGAGGGAGAAATGGGCGGGCGGAGGAGAGGGGGTGGTACAGTGCCCCCCCCCCCCCCCCATCCACCTGTTTACGCCCCAGATAGAAGTTCAGAGTGCTGACTCAAAAGACTAGCCAAGGGACAATGTAAGCATAGAATCACGTTATACAGGCTCTACAATACTATATCTTTTTGCAACTAAAGTAGCATAACCATGGTTGCTTGTAAGGTTCACAGAACGACGCAGCGACATGCCCTCGCCAGATAAGTAGTTGGCCACCCTGGTGCAGTAATTTTGTGCTATCGCGCGCATCTCGAGACATCATAAAATAATTGAGTCTTCCCGGCCTTTTTTCAGTGCTTAGCTGCTGCATGTTCGTGCTGTACATGACGTTCATGGTGCCCTCGAGCAAGGATAGCCTCGGTGGACGCGACTCCACGGGTGTCGCGCGGGACGGCCTCAGTGACAACTCGGCCACGTCAGCGCTCATGGGGTTCCTGGTCTGCTGCCCGGAACCGATGTTCTACACCGAGATTGCGTTTCTAACCACAGGTAAGCAACAGCCCCCAACATTTCCTGTGGCAGTGTTGCGCTAAAGTCAAATCTAAAGTCAAATTAAAGAATGTCAAGATTAGCGCCTTTTGTCCATGTACGATTTGTAATAAGTTATTTGAGCCGCCGCGGTCTCTCAGTGATTGGAACTTCGTACTACTAAGCACAGGGCCATGGGTGCAATTCCAGTTTGCTGGGGCAGATGCGCTCATTTGGGGTGAGATGGAAAAACGTTCGTTTACAGCACTTCGGAAGGAAACTAAAGAACCCCTTATTGTCATAATTATATAGGAACCTTACACTGCGACATTTCCAATAACCCCTTTGGGAGGTCAAACGCCCCCCCCCCCCCCCCCCCCATTTAGTAAGCCAAGTAATTACTTGCTGATAATCCACGGGTATCATATTCTTGGCGGGCAACTTCAGAATGCGAACAATTTCAAGCTACAAAATAATTTTTCAAGAAAAAAATTCAGGACAACCATTTTGTGTACTACCAGCCGGGTTACATCTATGCCCCAGACCAGTTTTTTTCTTGCAAGTGCACAGAACAAAAAATTTGTGGTGATGCTTCGAAATACTGAGGATGTCTTAACAACTGTTACGACAAGTTAACCAACGGTGCATGGTCAGCTAACCAGTTATAAGCGACTGTGTAAGCTTCCCGGCACAGCATTAGGTGGCGAGACTGCGTTCTGTTTATTGAATTCTTCAGCTACATGACAGAGAGACGCGTGTGAAAAACACTGATGACCCTCATCTTTTTCGACGAAACGTCCATATTGAATTTTAATGCGAAAGCATTATATGCGCCAGTACACGAATATCCATCGGCGTCGGTCTGAACCAAAGATGGTACCAAAAATGGCTGACGGCGCAAAGAGTAAAAACACGTTAAAATGCACAGATTGACGTCAAATTCTCAGGTATGTTCCTGTAAACAAAGTTAATTATTGCCTTTGAAGCGAAAATTTGCTACAGTTTGGTGCGCGTGGGAATCGAACCCGGGCATCCGGGGTACCACGCGAATTCCCCGATGCCACAGCGGCACCACGGTTCTGGTTTACTAAAGGTGTGACTAGTGCGTGCGTCATTAGGCACGTGACAGCGCAGAAAATGAGAAGGAGGTGGCGCCACATCATGAGTGCTTAAAATGAGCGCGTACATGACGTTCCGAGGTCTACAAACGGTATAATGATTTGGCATTCTCACACGTAAGCGGTGTTAAGTGTCTCTGCCGAAGTATTTGTCATTGGACAGCGAAATTTTCCCACAAAACTCTTCATTTCATTAAAAGAACGAATAATGCAAATGATGATCAAAATGTAAGGTATGGTCTACCAGTTCAAGTGGAAGTATACAGCAAGAATTTAAAGGTTGAAGGACGGCTGGTTCTTCATTTGATTTCGCTAGGGTATTTCGTTTCAAGTTTTATATTCTTCAGGCAGTAAACATGTGATAATGTCTGCTATTACTACGTTAAGAACTTTCAATAGCCTTGGTGCATACGTCTAATGCTTCTCATTTTCCTGCAGCCAAGTCTCACATTCTCGAGTCTCTGGTCATGGGCGAGGCACTGGTGGGCTTGTCATTTTTCTGGTTCGTCTACAACAACGTCGCCGTCGTTAAGGAGTTCAGCTTCTCTAGTAAGCAGCACGTAGTCAGTGACGCAGAAATCAGTTCTGCATGAAGGAGAGGGCCCGTATTCACAAAAATATAGCTTACGCAAGAACTGATCGTAAGAACAGCTATCAGCCAATCGTGGTGTTGGGCATACTAGCGAAGGTAAACGTTATAAAATCCTCTTATAGGGTATATATATAGTTCGACAGCGGGCAGAGAGGTACTTAACTGGAAATCCAAATGAACACGTACAGCCTCCCGCATTTTTAGCTATATCGCGCGAGCGTCCATCACGCGTCATGTTAGCGCCTTTAAGCGGCAATAATCATCGATACCGGCAGAAGTATACTCTCAAGTGCACTAAGCACTCTCCTGTGCAAAAGTCGTCCAATGCGATGTTCAATTCAGTACAGCCATATAATAGCGTTCTCGCGTGATAGAGCTAAAATGGGGGAGGCTGTACATCTTCTCGCCAAAAATATTGCATGAAGTACGTATTCTTCGTTAACTCGGCAAGCTGCGAGTAAGAATAAAGCAAATATATACACTTACTCCTTCACAACTCCTTACTTCCCCTTTATAAATGCCTCTTTCTAAGCGCCCACTATAATGAGGGCGTTGACGCCGCAATCACTTCCAATGCAATGCAGCTCTGGAATTGTGCAGAAAGGCGCACTCGTTAACTTCACCTGTTACGCCCACCTCATGCGCTGTGTTGTTTTGCTTGTCAACGATTGCCTGAATTCTGGTGGTGCGGGTGCATGGCTTCACCGTTTCTTAACGTCTTCAGTCAAAAGTAATGAGTTATGACCGCTAGAAAATTCTTTACACTTCGGCTGATTTCGCGCGCCTGCGCATGCTAGCCGGCGGGCTTGGGATCTGATGATGCGACCAGCACTCTACACCCAAACCTTTCGTCGGTCATCGAAGAAACGGGGTTCGTGCAGTCGTGCGATTTCGGCATCCGTACGGCTGATCTGCTGCTGCATCGCCTTCCACACTTTTATGACTCGAAAGGACCATCGAGTAGAATACGGGGCATTTGAAAATAGAGATAGAGCTATAATGGCAGGCCACCGAAACAAGTTTCGCGCCTTTGATAACAAAGTGACGTCGCTTCTGTTTTAATGTTTATGGTGTCGTCACATCATCTTTTTTTTTTCCGAAGGAAGTGTTCCCTCGTCACACAGATGGCGCTAAGCCCCATTAACCACCAATGAAACACCATGTTTTGAACGTTGGGCTTCGAAGCTTCGCTACCAGGTACATTTACATTGCCGCTACTTTCGCACCGTGCGGGCATCGGTGCATCCGGTGCCATTCACGTCCGGTGCAAAGCTGCAAAACCTCGCGACAGTGATTGTCAACGCTCGATAATACCGCCTCAGAACACCTACTCGACCTGCTCCGGCGAATCCTCGTGCAGTAGGTCAAACATATTCAGGGAACTTCCCAGCTTCAAAGCAACAACTGATGGGCTACCGGCGGCATCGGCTAGGGAAAGAGCCGTCTTTCCAATAAAGTCTGTTTCTCTTTCCTACAGAACCCCCCCCCCCCCTCCCCTTCACAACAGTTTGATCGAAACCAGCAGTCATTGAAGTTCTGTCACGGTTTCGAAGTAAATACGTATAGGCTATTCCATCCTGAGACGTTCCGACAGACTCAACTGCAAACCGCCTGTTTAAACCCGCGGACTTCATTTCGCTCGCAGACTTTGGCCTGTCCGTGCTGGCGACGCTAGTGCTGGGCCCGGTGTTCGGAAAGCTCGTGGGCCACCTGCTGGCCTACCTGCTCATCGCGCTCTCGCAGGACGTGTCCATCACTTACCTGGTCTCGCTGTGCGCCGTGTACCTGACCTTCCTGCTGGGCGAGCACGCGTTCCTGGGCAGCGGTGTCACGGCAATCATCGCGCTCGCTCTCACCGCCAGTGCGCACAGCGCCTCAACCATCATGGACCCGATAGTGCTGCGAAAGTGAGTCGTGATTGCAACGCTGCGCGCTTTGTTACAGATGATACGCAGCAAGGTTCCGTTCTTGAGTTATACGTGCTATCGCAAATATGAAGTGTGACGCCAGCGATTGCAGAGCTGACTATAGCTGAGATAACAGCGATAGCCGTAACTGAAGGAAGAGTGTTATGCGTTTCGCATTCCATTTGTATTTGCGGCTTTGTGCATGGTGATTGCGGTCACAGTTCACTTCTTTAATCGTCTGGTGGCTTTGTTGTCTACGTTTTCCCGTCCGGTTTACTACGCGCTGTACCCCTAGTCTTTCTATAATACGCGGCACCAGCTTGCGCGTGGCGAATGTTGCCTGCGAGTGTATGTAGCGCATGAATGCAAAGTGGTCTGCACCGTGTTTCGCGTATACAGTTCCTACTGTTTTGATGGTGCCTTGCGTCTGCACGTGTAGTCGGGGATAAAACTTTGTGGACCACGCACACAGTCAAAACGCTGAGTTTCGTGGACTTCGGCATGAACAACCGGTACGGCATGAGCAACCGGTACTGAGTGATGTACTAGCGTCCTCGAGCGAGAAAACATGCTTAACCTTTTCCCGTTATAATTTACAAGCATATTTCATGGCCGGATTCAGCGTTGTCTCCGTGAGCACGGTGGGCAAACGTTTGCCTCAGACTGCGCATTCATCGGTTTTACGCCATGCTACAACAAGTTTGCGCTTGACTCCTGCGTGTGTGCAAGGCGTGAGCTTTTTCCCTTTAAGTACAGTCAACCACAAAAGTTTGCGGACCACGCGAGCGCGTGGCCAAGAGCCTCTTCGCGACACTTCCGCTACGTCACCAGCGATCGACAGCAGCGCTACGTTGAAGACGCATCCCTCCTTAAATCTATGGCCTGTCTATTTTCGCACTGTGCGCAAATATTTTCTACCTATCTCTTTCAACGTGACGCGCTCTTTGTTAGCCAGGGCTACTTGCTTATATTTTGAGAGCAGAATATCAGTACAAGTAATCAGACAGCGTATTCTTCGGCTGTTATCAGTTCTATTTTCGCGTAGCCACGCTGTTTTTTTTTTTTTTTTTCGTGAGTGCGTGAGTGAGCGGTGAGGCAGCTATGGGACACAGATGCTTAGTCAGTAGGCAGAATTTTTCCGTTCCTCCCCCATCGCTAAGTGACAGTAGCGGCCGGGATTTGATCGCCTGCGCCCAGGTTTTGCTGCGCAAAGCCCGAACCACCGCGCTGCTATAGTGGTTACATTTAGAAAAATAAGAAATAATCGGGTGCGATGACTCTTTTTATAACCCTTTGCGACACGGCGTCCTCGTTTGGGGACTCGAACTTCGGAGGCGCGTCCCACGCCACGTGTTTCTTCAAATGACCTAAAACTCAGTGTGCACATTCGTGTCCGCTTCCTGATGGGACAACTAGCGGTCAGTTAACTTCATTGTCCTGCGTATTGCTGCAGATGATCACTTTGCTGGAGACACTACCATGTTAGACAATCGTTCGACGTGCCGCGTTCCAAGACCAACGTCAAGAGTATTTTTTTTCTCCGGTCGACACGAATACAACCGAAAAAGCAAGTGTGCATGCGTTTCGGGCCTAATAGTTGATTCTTTTTATGCAAGCATTGAAGCTGACGGATTTCAGAATAATTGGATAATGAGTTATACGCTAATTAATTTTTTTACTGAAACTCGCACAAAACAGCACATTGCTTCGTCTTCTTTCTTGGAATGTAATAGTGAGCGTCTTGAAATGATGCCATGCGCATTTGACGCATTTGCAGACAGTGCAGCATAATTCGTGTCTGAAGGGGATGAATTTATTCACAAGACATTTACAGAAGTGTCATGAAACATAGGTCTCTCAATGATCTAGTAGGAAGTGACATGTCCGCCGTTTTCTAGCACCTTATTGATGCGTGTGGGCATCGACTCGTACAAAGATTCAGTAATCTCCGGTCGACCGCGCAGGCTTTCCCATTCTTGTGCGATCGCTTGCCACAGCGTATCGGCCGTGCGGCCGCGGTTGGCTCGTGTGGACAGCCGTTTCTTCAACATGCCCCAGACATTTTCTATGGGATTCAAGTCACTGGACGATACGTGCTTTATGGATCGGGCTGCGGTCGTGTTGAAAAAAATAGCAGCCGTCGCTGAAGGGACCGTCCAGCGCATACGGAACGAGGTGTCTAGTGATGACGTCGCAGTACCGTGACGCAGTGAAGGGCCCTTCCAGACGCACAAGGGGACCAAGGCCATCTTTGCTTATTGCTCCCCACACGCTCACGGAACACCGTCCACTGGATAGAACACTCTGTGTGTAATTAGGCAGATATCTGCAAGAAATAGCATACAATTGGGTTCCAGCGGCGCGTCTAAAAATGTTGTGATTCCTCTTGCGTATGAACTTTATAATGCTGTTATAGAGTTGCAATAGAAAACGTGCAAACATCATTAGATAGTACTGAAAGACCCACTGGCAGCTTTTAATTAGCTTCAGAGTAAGTAGTACTATGAAACAATCGTTAATGTTTTCAACATAATACCACTACAGAAAAATCTCGTAATGTCCAAAAGCTCATTTTACGTGAAACATGTTGTGATGCAGAATTAGCTTCGTGAATTAACTGCCAATACACTGTAAACACACCTGCAGTTTAGTGGACGCCAAACCCGCTTCCGTTGGTCCCAGCGCGTGGAAAAAGTTGACTCGTCGCTAAAGATGACATCGCCCCATTTCTCTGTTGTCCAATCTTTCATTGCTGTAGCGAACATGAGTCGTTCTTGTAGCTGGCTGTCTGAGAGGCAGGGCTTCTGTGCTGCTACGAAAGACTGCAGGCCAAGCTCACTCAGCCTTCTTCTTACAGTCTCAGACGATACCGTGAGCGAGAGCGCTTCTCGGATATCCTCTGCACTTTGAAAAGGATCAGCCACGATGGCGGCCGTAATCAGGCGGTCCTCTTCCTCAGTCGTGGCCCTTGGACGCCCACTGCGCTCCATATCTGTGAATCTGTCATCGTCGCGGAAAGCTTGAATAATCCTATTCACGGCAGTCCGGCTCCTGTTGGTTCGGCGGCAGATTTCGCGCTGAGGTATTCCCTCTATAAATAAACGCACAATGTGCCTTCTTTCGTCAAGTGGAACACGCAGCGGCATCTTTCCAAATAGGCAATCACCACGAGGCCTGAAGCAAGTCTACTACGTTTTCAGCGACTGATGCGAAGATGCGCCTATGTGTGAAAGAAAATTTTCTATGCATCCGCTTTTTCTTTATTTTTGATGACAGTGAAACACCTCCCTACCCTTTCTCTCAAGACGCAGAAGCAGCAACACTCATTGGACCAAGATGCTGCCAACCAAAGTGCGCCAGTAAACTTCGCGTAAAAAAATCGTCGCAGCGCTTCGTGAAACTTATCTACCCACTGGCACACCAGTCGACAAAGGTTGCAGTGATTGCTCCGATACTGCTATCAAGCCAGATATGTGGCGGTCTTATCGCAGACAGCGCTCTGCGTCAACACAACGAACTAACAATGTCATGCACGGGAATAAAAAATTAACAGGCAGGCGAGTACCAAGAGGGCTCATATGCGGGAGAGCGCCCCTGTCGCCGCTAGGTGGCGTACCGCTAGGTGGCGCGGATAGGCAGTCTGGCACGCGCTCGCGTGGTCCGCAAACTTTTGTGGTTGACTGTACGTGCAGCTTGTTAAGTACCCACCTTCCCGGTTATTGAAAGACGATGGCCCCTTCCCTTTGGGCTTCTACGAGCCACCGAAGGGCGCGAATTAATGGAGAGCAGGTGCAGCATGGTTTTGTGGTAGGACCTTGCCCTTCAGTTGTTTGTGTTCAGTCAGTGTTTGTGTTCAGTCAGTGTTCAGTCAGCTGACCATCATTATTTGAAAGCCTTAGTCTTCTGATTCTAATAAAACAACAGTGCACCTTTCAGAGCAGCCTTGCTTATGAAACGAAACACAAATTTTGATACTTCACGAGAATGAAGAAGTGGTTCGTAAACTAAAGAATTTCGCAAAATCCGGGTTCGACTGTGTGCTTTTCTTTTCTAAATGTGGCAGGTTCTGGATGCTGTTTCGTTACACGTACAATACGGTTATCGTGTTCCTGGCCGCCTTCAAGGTAGGCCGGGACGCCGTCGAGTATCTGGACGCGGACGACATCATCCTCCTTGGCCACACGTATGCTGCCAAGGTCATCGTCAGGCGAGTAGAGACAGCGCTTCGACATTTGAGTTTGCGAGCACTTGGTGGAATTATTCATTGTGAAGGTAAATTCATTCGGGTTTAGCGAAAACAAATTAAAAAGAAACTAGTAACTCAGCTTGTTAAACATTTAAACGCTTGAACACCATTACTACATACATAAAAAGAATGTGCAGATGGAACCCATGTGCAGATGTGCAGATGGACGCCGACACAAAAACACGCAACGTGATCAGCCTAAAGCCCCTATATTTATAAATGTAGCGCCATCCACTTCCCTCCTCCTCCGTTCCACTATAGCGCTCGGCGCGACCAGCGCGATCGAGGCGCGATATCGACAGTGGCGCCGCCTGCGTCGGGCCTGCCGTGGCAGACGACAGCTAACGCGCTACCAGAGGAAATCCGAGGAAAACTTCGATCGCGCCCTGCGGAGACGTTTTTGAGGCGCGATTTTGCTTCGTCAGTCAGTAACTGGTCTTAATAATGCCGTTTTGGAAGTAGCAACGCGACGATGCGAGACGGCGCAAATATCAAGTGTGCAGCAAGTGTTTGCGCACGCCGGATGGTAAACAAAAAAAGCCTTTTGCCCTCGCCTTGTCGGTTGCGGCAACTTAAGGCGCAGCAGCATGCCATCACAACGAAGTTCTTGCCCCTAACACGTTTGATCCGTTTGTGCGTACAGTACTTTCGTCGCACAGGCCCGAGAATGGCAGTCGGAGCGCGCTGGAAAGAAAAAAATATACAAAAGCGCGACGCGAACTTCCACGTGACACGGATTGGCCACTGGGGGAGCGGAGGAGGCTGGGGCGACAGGAGGCGGCTATGAGAGGGCGAGGAGGAAGCGCCGGGGTGAGCGCGGTGGCGGCAAGATCTAAGAATGGCGCTACTTTTATAAATATAGGGGTTTTAGATCAGCCGTGATTGTAGCGCCATCTTGTGACGCTGAACTCAACTAGAACCCACAACCAGAACATCGCCTCGAAAAGCGTTCGGACCGCGCGCACCGCCGATCTCGAAGGCTATGGACGGAACTATAATTTGAACAGCCAAGTTTTATTTAGCCGTTACTAATGTAACGGCGCCCAAAATAAGTATTGCTGATGTTAATCAGGCGCTTCGAAGCTACACAAAAGCCTTGGGACTTCATTGAGGGAGGACAGGTAGTCTGTAAGTGTCCATCTAGTGGACTGTACATTTCGGCCGCCACTGATTGGATCGATCTGTACCAGTGAAAAGGAGACTGGCTGGGGACACCTGCTTCCTCCTGACTGGTACTCCATCCCAGCTATAGTCAGCACTTCAGCAGCTGACGACAGCGACAGTCCAGAAGGTGGATACTTCTAGTATAACACCCCCCCCCCCCCCCAAGCTCTGCTGCATTCGCCTGTGTCACCAGCGTTCGACATTTAGTATTTACTTACAACTTACTGACATCAACTAAATGACACTAATACGTCAGGCTCCTGAGTCTGGCATAAATAAGTATACATAATTTTTCCTGCTAAGGCACTGGCTCGACCGCGCTTAGTTTTGTACAGAGGAAGCATTTAGCACTGAACTTAGGTCAATCCCACATTATCTTGGGCAGGATACTTAACTAATTTCATCGACAATATATCCAACGGCCAATATGCTGCAACAGCGGTGCTTCCATCTGCCATGGCTGCGGTGAAACTACAGCGTTTGCTGTAGCCATGACAGATGTCGCCACCGTCATATTGCAGTGGAATCGAGATTTTCTTAGTGCTATCACCGTAGATGATAACCGCTTATGATTTATTGTGGAAGAACCTCGTGGGGGAGAGGGAGGGTTTAAGCGATGCTCTTAAACTGGGTATTAAGCACGACTCACAGCAAGAACGATACGTATGTACGAGATTTGAGCGTGAACGAGCAAGCAATTTTGCAAGAAGAGGCACGCATACCTGACGCTTCTATTTTCGCAACACTATGTAGAAACAGGATAAAGCAATCATTTGATATGGATCTCTCCACAACGCGTGGCGTGTTCAGGGGTCTCATGGTGCTCGTGTTGTATCCGGTCCTCTGCTCGACGGGATACGACCTCAACTGGCGTCAGTGTGTGGCTCTGGTCTGGATCAACTTCAAGAGCGCGGTCATCATGGGATTCTCGCTCTCATCGTGGATCTCGAACATCAACGTCAGCGTTGCTCTCAGGGTACACCGTTCGACGAAACTACTTGCCGAGTGTTAGGGCTGGTGCGCGGGGGGTTCCAGCAATAGAGTTTTAGCTTGTCTGGCATTCCGGTAAACATGGGCGGACTGGGCGTTTTACGTGCGCGGTCGGAGTGGTGCCAGTCATCTGGTGGGGCAGAGCTGAACCAGAGAAACACAGAGCTAATA
This sequence comes from Dermacentor silvarum, assembly GCF_013339745.2. NCBI lineage: Eukaryota > Metazoa > Arthropoda > Arachnida > Ixodida > Ixodidae > Dermacentor > Dermacentor silvarum. The sequence goes on from NC_051162.1 coordinate 89,819,093, forward strand.
TTGCAGAAACCAAGTGTATTTTCTTTCGCGGCTGGTCTAAATTTTCGCACCGGCGTAATTATGCCACCATTCGCCACTGCCGGAAACTTACACGAGCAGCGAAGTAGAATACACTTGGTACATACAATATTAGTAGTATTAGTGCTTGCCTGGTTCATCTCTGCGCCAGAGGTGACACCACCGGTCGAGCCGCTCACGTTTACGCCTCCCGCCCATCCAGTGAAACGGCCATTCAGCTGCGTTTACCGGAAAAGCGGCAAAGCTAGAGAGCTCTCTAATAACGACCCCTCGGGCAAGGCTAATGACGTTACATGTCTCTTCCTTTTACTCCTGAAGCTGACCCGAAATTCGCCTTTTTAGTTTCATTAAAAGGTCAACTGCGAGTGAGTGAGTGAGCGAGTGAATAAAATTTATTGAATCAGTAGTAATTGAGCTGGTGACCAAATTTTGGACTATGTAAGAGGCCCAGCTCCAAAGAGAACGAAAGGAAGAGGAACAGCGAATCCCAATATTTATAAGGTTAATTATATTAAGCCAGCAGTTTGTGTATATAAGGGGGGGAACATTTTGAAGATTTCCGAAATTCTTAAAATTCACCTGCTGCAGACAACTTCATTCTAGCCCTCCAGCTGGATTATTCAGAGAGGTGGATTTGCCCGTGTTCGGTGCGAACGCGGGCAAAACGCCGACGGCGTCGACAACAGTTCTGCGCGTTGCTGGTGCTGCTACTATAGTGCCTAGAATATACGCTAGGCACTTTACTGCTACAAAGGACACGATGAATTGGCGCGCCAAAGGCTAATTGACAGTTGCGTACATATTTCTGTAGCTACTCGTACTCGTACTGTGTGCTTACTCGTACTTAAGCAGCTTCTTCAAACCGAAACTTATATATATATATATATATATAAACGTTGCGAGGCGAGAAGGTGGCAAAGACTTCCGACCCAGCTCGACGAGTGTCCAGTTCTGATCTGGTCGACAACCTCCGAGCAGCCGCCAGAGGCACCGGCAACAGTCACGGACACCGCGCGCGTTCGGTGCGAACGCGGGCAAAACGCCGAAGGCGTCGGCAACAGTTCTGCGCGTTGCTGATGCTGCTAAGAAGCACAGGATGAAGTGGCGCGCCAAAGGCTAATTCACTAGGGAGCCTGCATGCAAGCGCTGTACGGCGTTGCATGTAGGCTCCCTATAATTCACGGTGGCGTACATACTTCTGTAGCTATGTAGGAAGCACGCTCAACCAAAAGTTTTGCTAATCTTTTCACCCGAGGCACCGGGTCGTGCAAACGAGGTCATAATTAGGTAAATTAACCAGAAATAGCTAGCGCGAATTCTGCGCGCTATTATGAAGTCATATACAGAATGACAGTTTCTACGATACGCGTTTTTTTTCTTTTCGCCTGCAGGAGGACGCAATACGGCTTGGCCTGGTATTCTTGGTACAAGCCATAAACACACTCACTCTGCCAAAGCTGATGTGGGCGTTAGGTGAGCGCACAACTTTTTATGGCACTTCACCTCCGAGTTAGGTACCAATTGAGAAGGTACTAGACTCCTTCAGGCGAGCTCGACCTTTTTTTTTTCTTCGTTTCCTCGGGAGCAGAGCTTCCTTTTCTCTTTAACCGACAAGAGAGAGAGACAGTGCGCGTCGGGAACGAGAGAGAAGGAGAGAAAGAGAGCCCAGCTGCGCCTCTAACGGGAGCGGCGATTACTAGGGTGGCTACTACGGCGTGACGGCGCGACGGCGGACAAGGCTCGACCCTATAAGGAGCTTCGACCCTAAAAAAATGTGGCGTGTTCTGCACCTTGCTGCAGAGAATTACTATGGCGTATTAGGCGACACAATCGTCGCGGTGGCTCAGACTCTACGGCGTTCTGCTGCCGAGCAAAAGATAGGGGTTTTGATTACTCGGAATTGGATGCCGCACATCGACTGCGGCGAAATAAAACAAGACGTTTGTGTGCCTGGCTTTTGGTGTGTTTAAAAAGATATATACATGTGGTAAGAACTACTCTGAAATTGATCAGCCACGCCGTCTCTAAGAGTCGCCTTCTCTAAGAAACTTTTATAAGAATCCAGACGTTCAGAGCATGACGGAGACTTGAAACGATCTAAAGTACAACGGATCCTCACGAAGACAATTACTCTTGTCGAAACGTCTCCAGCATTGCATCATTGACAATGAGCTTTGCATTTTCGGTTTACTAGAATTGCACTTGAGCGCTCACATGTCTACTGGCGATAAGTTGCGAAACGAAATTATCCAGAAAAAACAAAGAACGCGAAAAAAAAAGGAACGATATGCAAGATGGAGAGGAAGACATAGGGCATTCGCTCTCCGTCATGTGTATCGAAGCTTTTTGTGCCTCTAGCCCACACTTTGCTTGTGCGATCTCACCTAGTAGAAAGCCACTTGAGCCAATCCGTATGCCTAACTGGCTGTGTGAACATCCTTGGATAATATCCCATAGTGGCTGTAACGCCACTGTGATACGAGGAATGGGTATTTAGATATGCGTCGTACTTATCTGTACTCGCATCTTTCATGAAAATATGTCCCTCGACAAACATCACAACAACGCCTTCCTCCACGGGACACGAAGACGTAAGAGCTAGAGACGATGAAGCCGTGCTTTTTGCACTCGATCGCTATGTTGCTGCTGCATTGCTAATTGAAAAAATGTGGTTGATCCCTCTTATATAGGAATCGGTATAGAACACGAAAGTGAAACGTGTCTTCACAGAAGTAGTGTAATGTTTATTGCACATTGATATATAATGTCTATTGGTGTTTTGTGGCTAAAGCGCCCTTAGGCGTTGATGCACCCACGATGACGCCTGGTGGCACGTCTCCTCCATCACGACTACCAACGTCGATGACCATGAGCAACCGTCGTGCATATGGAAGCTGCACTACGCTGCACACGCTAGCACAACGCGAAAGACGAAGCACGTAACTGACACACTAATACAACGCGCAAGACAAAGCACGTAACTGAATCGTCACCGAGTCAAATCAGCGCGTACAGCGCGTCGTAATGGCAGCCTCCGCGATCAACTTCAGAAACATTTTCAGAGCTAATTGCGGAGGCCACGCTCCGCTGTGCTGAGTACGGTGAACGCCACCTAGGTGGCGTTGGTAGTGCTTCTTGATGCCAGCGTCCCTTCGAATGCTGGCATCGAGGCGTCGTAGTGCTGAGACCACCGAAGCGTTCACTGTCGGTGCGCGTTAGTGTCATAATGCAGTACTTCTCTTTTCTGCTCGTAGGCGGCGGCACCGCCCCGAGCAAGAGCGCGGGTACACGGAGGAGTGTTAGATATATAAGGCGCGTCTGTGTAGCTCTCTGCAAATGCGTTTGTGGCGCAATGGGTTAAACGCTCGGCGATCTATCGTCGCGGACCGAGAGGTCGTGGGTTCGATTTCCAAATTTTGCATGTTTGTGGAACTTTTTCTTCTGGTTTATTTCTTTGTATTATGTTCGTGTACATTGTAAGCTGACGTATTTCCGTGACGGAAATACGTCAGTGAAGTCTTGGTGGACCCCGGCATAAAACACTTTCGTGTTAAAACACTTCTCGTCAATATTGGAGTTCGAACGAGCTCCCTACGACTATTTGGCAAGCGCATTTCATTGTCTGTATAAAAAAAAGTACACAAAAACCTTGCACTCGGCCGCGCAACGCTTGAAACAGCGAAGCTGGGCGATCGTAGCCCAGCATTTTTCGGAAGTGCGCTCGAGCTTTTCATTTTATTACTCATGATGATGACAATTTCTTTTCGCGCGTCTCGGACTTACGGCCGTCACTGCACCGACACCGCGTTGCAATGCCGACAACGCGTTCTAGCAGACGGCTCCGTGAATGCGTCTCTCTCTCTCGCTCTCACAACGCGCAAAACCTCTTCACCTCGCAGAGCACGAGCGTGCGAACGCGCCAGCTGTGGATGAAGTCGACGACGCCCGAACGCAAACATATGGTTCGCATCGCATAAATGCATGTTACGCGAGCGTAGCTGTATAGCCTAGTAGTTACGACGCTCGCTTTGGGACCGCGGGTTCGAATCCCACCTCGGCAAGAATATTTATTGTCTTTTCTTCCTTGGTAGTTTTTTGATACGCACCACAAATTACGGCTGGCTTAAGTAGCTTAGCTGTTAATACATTTCGCGTCCTTTTGATTCTAACTTCACGTTCGATGACCGAATTTTTTTATTGCGATAGCAGTTATATGGACACTCCAAGCGGATTTCTGCCGTCGCCGTCATCGTCGCTGTCGTCGTGAGGTTCCATATAAAGTCAAAGGGCGATAAAATCATCTCCGCGTGCCGTATGCTGTATCATCACCTCGCGCGCTTTCGCGGAGAGCAAACGCACGGCAGAGGCTAAACGCGACATCTTCCGCCGCGCGAGAGGCCGTGGGGGGTTGGGAGGGAGGTGGGGGGAGGCGCTGTGTTCCGGCACGAACTCCGTATTTCACGGAGAGCAGCTCTCACGGGGCTCAAGGGGAACAGGCGACTCAATCTCACGCACGGAGGGGTGGTGGTTCTACTCTGCCAGCAACTGCGTATAATTGTGCGCGGTCGCGGGCTGTCGCGCGCGGCCTATCTTGGAAGCGATCTGGGCCGGTATTTTGTAACGATGCATTTCCGGTGCTTATGCCTTTTCGCGCTTATCGCGCTTTGTCAGTGGTCAGAGCGACGGTCCGCTCGCGTTATCAACGGGATCAGCCGGCCGTGAGCGGTGGATGATAAGACTGGTATAGAAAAGTCATAAGGCATCGCTACAAAATACTGCCCAGGCCTGCAGACGGCTCATACCTTCATGCGCGCTTTGCTCTCGCCGCTGCTTCCGTTGAAGCGATAGACCGCACGAAGGTCACTCCGCTGGCTGCAGCGCTCACGCCATTGTTTTTACCGCGAGTGTCCGCGGCCATCGAATGTGACGTGTTCATGTTTCTTTTTGCGCGCTGAGCCCATGCTTGTCAATTCAGTTAGTAAGCGAATGTTTCCAAGTTAAAACGGTCGATAAAACGACTCCCCTTGCGCCGTTTCCTGTGTACTTATTTTCTATTGCCACTGTTTCTTCGGCCGCGAAACTATGACTTTTTTTTTTTTACTATGCAAGTGTACCAACTCACCCAGTTTTCTCTACTTCAGTGGTGAAAAGAAACTCAACCTGTGCTGCACCTCGCGGTTCTCGCTCTTTAGGCCTAGTGCAGATGTCGGAGGCCGAGAAGGCCAACATGAACGTGGTGGTGAATGCGCTGCGCAACACGGCCAAGCAGTCGACGAACAAGCAGCGGCGCGAGAAGAACTTCAGCGGCGCCGACTGGAAGTGGGTGCAGCTGCACACCTTCATCGAGAACCCGTACGCCGAGGTGGCGGCCGCCGGCTCGGAGCGAAGCGCCCTCGGGCCCCGCGTCTCGCTACAGCGCCGGGAGGACACGCTGGCCGAGGCCAAGCACAACGCCAACACCAACATACTGCGGCTGCAGAAGGCGCGTGGCCGGCTTTGCACTCTTAGCACTCTGCTAGAAACTAAGCAAGAACCAAACGTTTTAAAGCATTTCGCTTGCTTTGGGAACTAAAGGTAGTTTCACGGGAGCGCCTAACAGTTTCCGTGGGTCGATCCCGAAGATTGTGCCACACGGTGACACCGGCGACATACTGGTGGTACCGTGTGGCACCGCACGGTGGCCCGGTAGTGAGGGGAGCGTTCTAGCATTGTTTCCTCGCAATAGCTAGCGTTTTGAGACGCTGTAGTTGAGGCGCTGCGTATCTGGACGATAGGGGGCCTCAGTCTGTTCCCCCTCCAAATGTGTTGAGGTCAAAGACGCAGACGCTGTCGACGGGATGTGGTCGCAGATGCTGCACGTGCTCCTAAGGGAAGTACCACCCGTAACACTTATACTGCAACTTTGTGCCACAAGTTGCCTCCTCCCAAAGAAAATGGAACGCATTCTTGGTAGCAACCCGGAGTTGGTCATTTCGTAAAAATTTCAAGATGTCAGGCAGCTGAAGGGCGCCCATAATTGCCTCTGAGATGGTCAGCGCGTGATCTTGGAGGTCATGCACTCGTGCACTAGTTTCACACGAAGAATGCTAGAAGGAAACCTGGCGGTGGTGTTGGCGGGACCCACCAATTCCAATACATGACTGTTCCGCTATTACCATCAGTTTCCTACAAGATTGCTAAAATGAACTTTAGCGCTGTGATAGTTCAGCTAGCTTGGGAATGATTGGGAACACATTTAGTGATTATTCGTGCGTGTGGCGTCAGACGGTCTTGTTGAGTTATTTATTATGCTTTACTGCACTAAATTTCCAACCACTCATTCTTCTAGAAGCATGCATGCAGTAAGCTTCTACGCACATGCAGTCTTTGTGAGTCGTTCAATTTATAAGACAATGATTTGTTTAAAAATGACCACTTTGATAATTAACAAACCTGTCAGGAGCCAAAGGGACGAAGTTTAGGCAAGTTCAGGTACTATTTATAATTGCCGTGGTTGCTGGACTGTCATACTCAAAGCTCCCGTAGATATTGCAGTCTTTTTTTTTTTGTGTACGAAACTCAACGGCTAGCATGGAAATGATTGGCAATATACTTGCCTGTACAATCGCCCTCTTCACTTATAACGGCAATAGATAGCATTGTAATGATTGCCAATACAATGATGTCCCTCAAAATTTTCCTTTCCGTTTTTCAAAGGCTTCGGCTACGATTGGAACCATAGCCAAATCCATGAATTTTCCTGAAGATCGCACTCTTGGCTTAGAAGTAATTGCTTGATTCCGAAACTGACGCTTTTGAAGTTCACTTTTTCTGCTTAATGGTTGTATGACAATAACTAGTCTCTATAGCCTGCGATTTTTTCCATTCAATTGTGTTACGTATTAATAGTGCTTATAAACAAGCACATCTACGTTTGATAGCAAGCAAAAGTGTGTCGTGGACTACTGAGAAGCTATTTTGGGAGTAAGCAATAATAAGAAATATTCGTCAGAGTAAAGCCCTCTTTTTGAATAAATGTTCTAAGACTAGCATGTAGCAGAAATTAAAAAAAACGCTAATGAATAGCCCAACGGAAACTGTAAAGCATTATGTACTATTTTTATGTAATGGTGACACGCACTCTAGCAAAAATATAAAATCCATGGCACAGCTATTAAGTTAAAAATACGGTGTAATATCTTAATCAATGCTACACTTATTTTTGTCTACGTCGGCGTTTCACATACGTTGACAAATATATAAAATGAGAAGAATAACCTTTGATATTTTTCTGTTGTAAACTGTAATAGATATATAGTACGAATGTTTGTCAAGACACAGGCGAAACAGCAACAGTGCCTTATTATTTCCCAGGTATGCTACAACAAGCAGTACGAAGACGGCATGATTCACAAGCGCACAAAGACGACCATTCTAGCCGCCCTGCAGTACCCGCTGGAAAGAGAACTGTAAGTACAAAGCTTAGAAAAGTGGCTGAAAAATCTGAAGACTTTAGGGCTTTAGAGTTCTGAGACCTTTGCATGCGTTGGTTGATAATGTGATCGCACTTGAAGTTTCTACGGCCACATGCGAAATGCGAAAACACCCGTGTACTTAGATTTAGATGCACGTTAAAGAACCCCAGGTGGTCCAAATTTCAGGAGTCCCCCACTACGGCGTGCCCCATAATCAGATCGTGGTTTTGGCACGTAAAACCCCATAATTAATTTTTTAATGAGGAGCAGACCAGGTGTAGTGCCAATGTGCAGTGACCTTATGCAGTGAGGACACTCTTGGGGGTGCGCACCTTGAAAAAGGTGTGTGATTGCTATAAAATGGTTATTATAACACACTGCGCCTGCGATTATTATATGATTACAAAATGTACGAACAGCTTTTCATGACTGTTGCTGGCTTAGCTTATTTTACATGATGTGCCACACGTAAACAAACAAACAAATACACACACACGCGCACGCACGCACGCACACACACGCGCAACATTGCCTATAATGACCCTCAACGTGCCCTCAATATTCGGTAATTCTGCTCGCTCCTAAAGTACGCTCTGCACAAAAGCCGTTATTTCAGCATGCCGTGTTGTATAAACGTGTAAGCGCAGCAACCCACCCACCTGATAGCAGAGTACGGAATGGCAGGTCGTATGGTTTTCGATAGGAGACCATTAAATGGCCGCGTTATATATGATGTTATTCGGTAACGAAGTTGCAAGAGCTTGTGTATTTCTTTTTCGAGTAAAAATGTACTTGCATTTTATAGCCAAACATGAGCCTACATTTTGCAGGTACCTGAACATCGACATGATGACACAGTACATAACGGTGCCGGCATGGATTTATTCGCTGGTGAGTCTGGCGAGCCACTAAATCTCTCGCAAATGATCTCGCAAACTAAACCGTTTTTACGGCTAACCAAATGGTTATAAAGCTGTTTCTCGTGGGTGTCGCTGCCACAAACTTGTTTTGAAGAGCCTCACACTAATGTAAACTCATTCAGGGGGCGAAGGATACACCCATCGTAAACTATAATAACAGGCTTACCGACTATGTCACGGAGACAGTTAGTTTCGGCGATGCCGACAAAAACGCGAATAAATGAAGATGACGAAGCCGCGTTTGCTGCAGAGCCCAGTTTCACCATATTGTGTGTTGTGAAATTCTTGCATAAAATAAATGCTGGCTGAGTGGACATAGTGTACTGCTGCCAAGCAAGAGGTCGCGGGCTGGACTCCCTGCTCCGACGGTCGCATTGCGATGGAGGTGGAACGCAACAACGCTAGTGTACCGAGCATTGAATTCACAATAAAGAACCCCAGGTGGACAAAATTAATCCGGAGCACCCGCCTACGGCAGCCTTTATAACAGACTGAACAGATTGGGGATGTAGGCCCTACAAATAATATACATACCATTTTTTTAATTCCTCGTTACCTATATAGTGCAGGTTGAAGTAAAGTTCTCAATATTATGAAATATATAGTATAATGAAAGAAGAAACACAATATTAGTACGGGAAGTATATATACGGCAGCGCCTGGTTGGGGAAGCCACGACAATATTTTGTTGAAAAACCCAGGATATACTAATCATTCAATCTAGCAAACCACTGCCAAAAATTTGGTTTCATGCTCCTCTTGACTAATGTGTGTCTCGGCTATCTTTCATTCTGCAGAAGAACATCCTGCAGCGATTCGCGGGCACCGAGGAAATTGAGCGTCGCAGTTCGGGTCGCGTTAGCGCCCGCACCGAGGAGTCCGACACCAGCGTGGTCGAGATGGACCTGCTCTCCAACTCCATCACGCAGGTGCGGAAAGGACAAGGCTATCGTGTAGCACCAAACAAATCTCCTTCCTTCAGGTTTTAACGAGCGCGTGCCTTAAGACAGGACGAATGATGGCGGGTAGAAGGAAGCACCAAATCGCAAATGAAGTTTATTCGCAACAGACAACGTACGTATAAACAAGCAAGGAAAGTGCGCACTCCTCGCCCCGAATGTGTGGACAGAAACTTCCACGCATTCAATGTGTGAGTGGCACCTCTGTCATGTTGCACTGCGGCGAACAAACGTTTTTTGAAAAACTGCCACGATTCATGTGTATCGCTGGATTGCAAGACGACTGTGCTGTTAACCGCTAGTGTGGATTCGTGGCAATGAAATCGCGCTGCTAAGCAAGAGGTCGCGGCTTCGATTCCGGCCAGCAGCGACCGCATTTCGAGAGAAGCGTAATGTACAAACGGTCGCGTGCTTATATTAAGGTGCACGTTTAGGAGAACACCAGGTGGTCAAAATTATTTCAAAGTGTCCCACTACGTGCCTCATAATCACATCGTAGTTTGGCACATAACAGCTTAGAATTTATTTTGCTATGCGGTTCTTTTCCGCGTAAGCGTGGAACGGTGTGCCGCAGCTTACCTGCCTATATACGCTCATATACTTGCACGCACCATATCTGCTCCGATTAAACTAAAGCTGCAAATTGGCGTAAGTCCTGTGTCCGCATTCTTAATTTTTGTCCTAAAGTGTGCGCTTGGTAAAACGTGCGTGTAGCAGCCATCTAGCACCAGCAACACTTTTTCTTAAGTATATCGTTTGCGAGATCCTAGAAAAAAAAGTTTCGCATCTCAAGAAAGTAGGGGGACTACAGCAGGAGCCAGTTTTTCCGGCGCAATCCTCTTATACTCATTATTATCAACAGGACGGTAGCTCATGTTGACACAAGAACAATTAAATCGCCAACACAAAGCTCATAGATTTGAAACAACCAAATCGAGCAGTGCTGCGTAAATAAACAAGGTAGGGAAAACATTGGGAGGAAAATTTGCCATCCCATGTAAAATATTAGCACGACGCCACAAAGAGGTTCAGTAAAATACAGTGAATGGTCGAGTTCATACATCTACACAATAAAACCTACTGCACACACGACTAAAATTTAGCATAACGACGACGACACAAAAAGAAAAATTAAGCGGAACATCCCTGACCGGCAACTCTCGAAGGTATGCGTAGCATTATATGGCGGTTGGCGGGGTACGGAATGTGCTATGTGTGGTTATATTGTTTACGTGGGGGAGCTTATGCTGATATAGTATGCGGTATTTGTTTATATATGCGTGAGGAGTACGAGCAGAGTGAGAAACATAATTACGTTGCACAACATGGCTACGCCCCGGCTTAATGCATCCTATCGCTTTAGGTACCCTTTAGTAACCTTCCATTCTCACTGGTCGGGTGTTTAATAGGGCGTGCGATACTGCTTGCTATCCCCCTTTTTAGTATAGGCTTAGGTATTTCTGGCCTAGGCTTACCGCCTCCATTCTCGTATGGCGTACGGGGAACGGTCTCTCACCGCACATTGGTCTCGTGGACAATGGGTTGTTTGTCACTGCACTACGGATCGTAGCTTCAACCGCGCACACAATGGGCTTAAACTGCGCATTCTCACCCTGCATTGGCAAAGGGGCTTTCTGCCTTCACAGGAAATTTCGCCATGTAATGCTACGCATTAAAATACGGGATTTTCTATATCGTTAGCTCGAACGATAGCTCGGTGGCGCATTTCGAGGAAGGCTTTCTTTAAGGCTTCACATATTGCTAGGCTTTCTTTCAACTGCAGATTGCTAAGGCCCAGATGCTTTTGTCACCTGTTTTTGTATGCACTTTTCGCAAAATAAATAAATTAAAAAAAAACTCATATGCATCGGGACTCGGGTAGAAGCTTGGTCTTGCTACACGCTCTTCTCACTCAGGGCTGGTACCACGTGCTCGTGGGTCTGGTGGCCGTGGGCTTCGTGCTGCTGCTCGCAGGACTGGCGGTCCTCACCCACTACAACATGAATGACGTCATTATGTCCGTCGTCGTCAGCGCCCAGGGCATGTATGTCCTGCTCTACGCTCTCGAGATACTGCTCGTGGTGAGTCCGTCTGCCCTCCGTCTTTCCTTTTGTTCGCAAAATCGTTGTCCGGGCTGGTCTACGGAGCTCGGTAAAAACCACAAGGTAACATGTTATGTGTCGTGCTCCTGGATACTGACAGCGCGCCATATACTAGAATGCCACAAAATCGTTGTCCGGGCTGGTCTACGGAGCTCGGTAAAAACCACAAGGTAACATGTTATGTGTCGTGCTCCTGGATACTGACAGCGCGCCATATACTAGAATCACGGCATGTACGTGCATGAAAAACATTTGTTTTACAAAAAGAAAACGTTATAGTAAATTCTTATTTCAAAAGTTCTCACTTTCTTAGTAACTGCTGCTATAGTGATGGTAGCGTTGGTAACAGTACAGTAGCCAAAACAGCCAAGCTTCTTCCATTCGAAATAGTGATGAACCGGATACAGAAGCTCCTTCTATAACTAGCGATGAAGTTAGAAGGGCCTTGAAAGACATGACCAGGGGAAAAGCGCCTGGAGAAGATGGAATAACAGTAGATTTAATCAAAGATGGAGGAGGTATCATGCTTGAAAAGCTTGCGGCCCTTTATACGCAATGCCTCACAACTTCAAGTGTACCAGAGAGCTGGAAGAACGCCAACATTATACTTATCCATAAGAAGGGAGACGTTAAAGAACTGAAGAATTACAGACCCATTAGCTTGCTTTCAGTATTGTATAAAATATTCACCAAGATAATTTCCAATAGAATCAGGACAACACTTGACTTCAGTCAACCAAGGGAACAGGCTGGCTTCAGGAAGGGATATTCTACGATGGACCATATCCATGCCATCAATCAGGTAATCCAGAAATCTGCGGAGTACAATCAACCTCTCTATATGGCTTTCATAGATTATGAAAAGGCATTCGATTCAGTAGAGATATCAGCAGTCATAGAGGCATTGCGTAATCAAGGAGTGGAGGAGGCATACGTGAATATCTTGGCAAATATCTACAATGATTCCACAGCTACCTTGGTTCTCCACAAGAAAAGCAGAAAGATACCTATCAAGAAAGGGGTCAGGCAAGGAGACACAATTTCTCCAATGCTATTCACTGCATGCTTAGAAGAAGTATTCAAGCTCTTAGACTGGGAAGGATTAGGAGTGAGGATCGATGGCGAATATCTCAGCAATCTTCGATTTGCAGATGACATTGTCCTATTGAGCAACAATGGAGAGGAATTACAACAAATGATTGAGAAAGTGCAAGAATTGGGTTGAAGATGAATATGCAGAAGACAAAAATAATGTTTAAAACGTAGTAAATACTTATTTCAAAAGTTCTCACTTTCTTAGTAACTGCTGCTATAGTGATGGTAGCGTTGGTAACAGTTACTGACTATAAAATGGTTCTGGTTCTATTCATCAGTCAAGTAGTCGAAATTGAATAAGCATGATTATGAGTTATAGCACTTTACTAGAGCCTACGTTAAGTAAGTGTACGTCTTCTGCAGCCGCATTTTGCTAGCTTATACATTGTAAATATGAACCTACCGAAAAGAAATCAATAGAAATAAAAACCAAATCATATTTTTCGTCATATTGGTTCCACAACTTATAATTCCGTCTTGTTCATATAAGCAAAGCCAAACTGCGGCTGGGTAAGCTGTGCAGAACGGAACACACCACAAAGAACTGCCGCACAGCGTTCTATACCGATGACAGTGAACTATAAACGGCGATATCCTTTCAAGAAGAACCACCTCTTATAGCCGTATTTTTTATCCCACATGTGGGCGCCTCTACATTCATCACAAATGCTCAATCGTGCGTGTATAATACTTCTCGTATTACTGCTTAGAGCTATCTGGCCTATACCATATAGCATGCAATCGTCAAACCATCGTTAGGAGGAAATTCCAGTTTTTAAAAAGTTGATCTCAAATCACCCTCATACTAGACATGTTACCGCTGTCAATAACTTCAGCGCAGTGCACAGCAGATACTCGGATTTACTTTATGTCCTTATCTAGCGTTTGTAAATAGGTTTTAGTTAGCTGGATCCGCAATTTGCAACGATTCATTTCATTTTACTCTTTTTTCAGTCTTCATCACTCAGTCGCACGTCGCTACACTAAACCTTTATTGACGAGTTCGCCCACACGGCGCGCGAGAGAAAGAATAAATTTTACAATATTAGATAGATCTACCCTTGCTAACGGCATAAACGACGTAGCAGTCAGTGCAGTTACTAACTTACGGCTAACTATTACTTGTAAAACTGTAAAACTATTGTGCAGTTGTCTCGCAAGTATATCTTGATATTTATTCCATAATATGCATGCCAAGTTTACACATTTACAGTTCAACATAAGAAAGCTCAAAGCAAAGACTGCAACCAAATTGTGGCGAGAGTGTCCTCCAACAATATCGCCATATCGTATAAACCTACTGCAGGTTTAAAGCTTTAATCTGTCGGCAACTCAAGCTGAAGGCTCACACTACTACGCTTAGTCGCGCTTGGCTTATTGCAGGTGTACTCCATGGGCATGTTCAGGATGGGCCGGGACGTGTGGCGACAATTAGACCTGATCATCTTTGTCCTCGTCGTGTCCGAGTTCGTGTTGACCAGCTTTGTCTCCGTTAGCTTGGACGACACCAAGAACAAGTGGTACGCCATCTTCCTTCAGTGCAGTTTCATACTGCTGGTCGCCTTGCCGGACCGTCAAGACGCTACAGAAGAGAGCCGTAAGTGTCCTGTTCCTCTCTTGTTCGCTTTTGAAATGAATAGAAACTGTGGGTGTGCAGTCTACAGACTCCTCTTAGTCCTATATGCCATCTCACAAACTTGATCTTATTATTTAATGCAATACTATTAAGCTGACAGTGCACATATATATTTCTTAAAGTATGCTTCCTTTACTTTATTCGCAGTCAATACTTTAATGGACTATTGACACTTGTTTAATGCATATCCTAATTCGCCATAGACGACTGCTCGTTATC